>NW_016690470.1:5787-18413 GCF_001604755.1 Lepidothrix coronata
CTCAATATCCTTCCTTTCTTTTTGTTTAAAAAAAGAGGGAAACATACTCTAGAAATGCCAATCACCAGGATGCTGGGAAACGTCCTGCACAGCAGCAGTGACACTTCCCTGCTTCCCACCTCAGCTCCGGGGAAGCTGCTACCACCAAAGAACAGCAACGCTCCTCTCTGCAACAAATCAGTTTCCCCACTTATAACAGTAAAAAGCCACATGGATCCATAAAATCCCACGTTGATCCAAATTAATTCATTTGACTCAAATTGGTTTATGCCTGAAAGCACACAGACCCACAAAGCTGTAACTGCTGAAGAGAGGCTGCCGGTTTAAAAGCTTTCAGAAACAAAAACCATTTCAACTTGCATGGTTAGTAGAAATAATATAAGTTGAAAGGTTTTTAAATTACTTATTTCACTGACTAAAGCCTGTGTTCCAACTTCCCTCCATTGTGAAACAGGAAAAGGGCAAGTACCTCCCTGGAAGTCTGTGGTAAATATTATGGTCACATTCATGCAGCCACAGCCCCAAAACAGCAACACACGGAGCCTTTAGTAAGGATTAAAAATCATGGGGGGCTGTACAGGGATGGTTTGTGGTGGGTTTTTGTTAGGTTTTGGGTTTTTTTATAAAAAAGCTGCATGTATCTATGTTGTTTGAAATGGAAACCTTTAACCCAAGGCCATTCTCTTTGCCACTGGCTGCCTACAGCTCTTTGCTGAAAGGGATGAGGAGAGCTGTTCAGAGGCAGTCACATCCTCTTTCTTTCCTGCTCAGTGCTGTATTTGAATACAAGCTGTTCCGAGTCATTGCCAAGCCCCCTCTGCTTTGGGGTAGCACCTCTTTGGGGTGTTCTGTGAGTTTTTTCTTCCAGTCTTTAGTGATCTCAAACTAGTGGTCAGTAAGGAAACTCCTGCCCCGCTGTTCCCACCCTCTTCCCTCCTCCAAGTCTGCTCCAGTGGTTCCCAACTCACTGCTCTACACAGCACATTTTCCCAAGTGTCTTCTCCTCTCTCAGAAGGATGATTCTCTCCCAGATAGACACTTCAGGAATAGCCTTTTCAGGACTAATCAGTCCTGAACCACACACCACCTGAACTGGACAATCTCAACACTTTTGGGAGCCCAGGATGCTGCTAAGAGAGAGGAGGTCGAGTTCAGGCCTGACCTCAGCTTGACTCCTATCACAGCACCAGGGCTCTCCTAGAGCAGCCTCAGGCCAGCTTCTCTGCCCAGGGTCAGTCTCAGGACCACACTGCAAGGGCAGACAGGATGGATGGCGACTGATGAACTATGCTCAGAGCACTAAAACCACGGGCACTGTCTCAAAGTGCCAGGGAAGTTGTCTCAGATCCAGCCAAGGGTCCCAGATCAGCAGTGAATCAGCTCCAGCACCAGCAGCTCTGCCTCACTCTCCAGTTGCTTCACCGGGAGCTCCAATAACACAAATCTTGCTGGGCAGCAAAAAGACACCCCATTCCTAGTCTGTCAAGCTCTTCACTTACAGAACCAGCTTGGCTACCCTTTTTCTCCTGCCTGCCTCTTCTTGGGCACCTTGGGGTCAGAATTGGGGGTGTTCAGGCTAGAGAAGGGAAGGCTCTGGGGAGACCTTATTGAGAACTTCCAGCCCCTAAAGGGGCTCCAGGAGAGTTGGAGAGGGACTTTAGACAAGGGCCTGGAGGGACAGGATAAGGGGGAATGGCTTCCCACTGACACAGGGCAGGGTTAGACTGGGGAGAAATCCTTCTCTGTGAGGGTGGGGAGGGGCTGTCCCAGGTTTCCCAGAGAAGCTGTGGCTGCCCCATCCCTGGAAGTGTCCAAGGCCAGGTTGGATGGGGCTTGGAGCAACCTGGGCTAGTGGAAGGTGTCCCTGCCCATGACAGGGACTGGAACAAGATGAGCTTTAAGGTTCCTCCCAACCCAAATCATTTTGGGATTCTATGATCTTCCTCTAATTGCAACACATTTCTGTTACTAACAGACTTAGTGACCTCAATACTTTCTAGTGCTTCCCTGCACACCCCTGCAAAAGGATCCCAAAAGAGCTTGCCTTCAGAATTCACCTTATTAATGCTCAGCTTTTTTTCCAGTAATAGACTCTCACTGATACATAATCAAGAAACAGTAAGGCAAAGCCAGTTTTTTTGGTCAGCATCCAATAAGCAACATAGACCAGACACTGCTCCATAATCAAGTAGAACCAGAACAAAGGCCTGTTCTTGTTTAACTGAACTCGATATCTGGTAAAAGAAAGCCCAGAAAATGCCCATCTTGAGATGTTGTGGGACATGCAGATCAAGCACAACTTCACAAAAGAGTGTACAGGGACAAGACTATAGAGACAGTTAATTGGCCCAGAATTCAGCTCTAGTAAGGAACTGGATCTTGTCAACTCTTCATGTTCACTGTATGGACCTTAAAGAGTTTTTCAAGAGACAGAACAAACACACTGATAAATTGTCCCCTCTATAGACAAGATTCAGATCTCTTGGCATAGACAGAAATAGAGCAGTAAACCAATACCTGTCTGATCTCCCTCTTCCTATTCAAATAAGACTTTTAAGGGTTCTTTGCCAACTACTTTTTTCAGAGTGGGACACTGCTTTGAAATATCAGCTTCACAGAATCACAGAATAACTGGGGTTGGAAGGGACCTCTGGAGATCATTCAGTCCAACCCCCTGCCAAGGCAGTCATGGGGAGCTGGTGACACAGGAACACGTCCAAGTGGATTTGGAATGTCTCCAGAGAGGGAGACTCCACATTCTCTCTGTGCAGCTGTTCCAGTGCTCTGCCACCCTCCATGGAAAGAAGTTCTTCCTCATGTTGAGGTGGAACTTCTTGTGTTTGAGTTTATGGCCACTGCTCCTCAATGCTCATTGCTGTCTCTGGGCAGCACTGAAAAGAGTCTGGCACCATCCTCTGACAGCCCTTGGAGATATTTGGATGGACTGATGAGGATACCTCTCAGCCTTCTCTTCTCCAGACTGACCAGGCCCAGCTCCCTCAGTCTTTCCTCATAAGGGAGGTGCTCCAGACCCCTCCTCATCTTTGTGGTCTCCACTGGACCCTCTCCAGGAGCTCCTTGTCTCTCTTGTCCTGCAGAGCCCCGACCTGGACACAGCCCTGCAGATGTGCCTCCCCAGGGCTGAGCAGAGGGGCAGGATCCCCTCCCTGACCTGCTGCCAATGCTCTTCCCAGGATCCCACCAGCCCTCCTGGCCCCAGGACACACGGCTGGCTCATGGGCAGCTTGTCACCCACCAGGACCCCCAGGTCCTTCTCCGCAGAAGATGCTGTTGGTGCACAGCCCCCCACAACCCTTGCCACCAGCTGAGAACAAGAGTTCAGTGGTCTGACAAAAGCACCAGTTTGCTCTGGTGCAAGAGAAGACATTGGAACATTTAACTTCCCAGCATGGCTGTGGCTTCACTGCTGAGATTTTGTGCAGGCACAAAACTATGACTACTACTCCTTTACAACAGTGCTATGGCAAAAGCTTGAATTTATGGAACATCAGGAGATAGAAACCCTCTCCTTGGGCAGAAAGGCATGTGTGCAGTGGGAGGCAGAACACAAAGGTAAGATTAGAAGGCTTGGAAACTAACCATCATTCCCAGCATTCATTTCCAAAACATTCCAGATAACTGCAAAACGTGCCCATGAAGAAGATCCACCACCTCAGGAGCTCCTCTGAATCCACAACAAACCCTACCTGTAAGGATGTTCTTGAAGGCTTCTTCTACATTTGTTGAATCCAGAGCAGATGTTTCAATAAAAGATAAATTATTTTTTTCTGCAATAAATAAAAAGTTGTTCAGTTAAAAACTTTAATAACCCTTTATTTCACCGTTTTTACCTTTATTTTTAGGCCAAATCAGCCAGGGCACAGTTGTTTTTCCTGTTCCCTGTTACACAAGGAACACTTTGTTACACATTTAGCTGCTGTGTTTCAGCAACATCTCCTTTGCCCACAGTGTGAGAACATTTTCCACTGCAGCCCTTGCTCAGTCAAGCAACACAAAATATCATTCTCCTCTGGCTACAGATCACACCCAGAAGTACCTTGAGCAAGAGCCTTGGCAAAAGCAAGTCAGCTGCCACAGAGCCACACTTCTCCTCTGCCACCCCAGAAAGATCAACAGACCTACACTTTCCTAACCAGACCCCACTGCCAAATCACAGTAACCCCCTGTAAGACAGTCCATTTGCTTCTTTCCTCTTACAGTGCAAAAGACTTTTTCTTTATTAGAAAAGAAAGTGACTGACACCCAAACTTCACACCTACAATGGTTCTGTCCCATCTGCCCAGCAACAGGCAAATGATTCAGCCACAGAACTTAAACAGCAGCACCAGGACCACTGCTAGCAATTTAAAACAGCCTTAGTAGAAAGTCAGGGGCAAAAAATAAGAAGCTGAACCAAGTGACCAAACTAATAGGCTATTTGGGGCACACACCAACTTCTTTTGCTTCTCTTAGATAAATGTCACTTCTCATTCATCTGAAAATTTGAAGTGGTTTTATGACCCACAGGGTACTCACTTACCAGCAAACTTCAGAGAGCGTGTTTAAGCAAGCCCTGGTAATATTTCTAGAGGTATTTTAAAGGCTGTACTTCTAAATTCCACCTCCAAGCCTGACAGCCCCACAGAAGTCAGCTGAATGTCCCCAGGCCTTTAGGGGCCAAAGAGTATTTGACCAGTGCTCTGACAGGTAAGGAAGGGAGAAGATGACACTACTCTGTGCATCAGAGCTCTGGAGCAGAAACCAGCCCATCTAGGAGAAGGTTCAGCACTCATTTGCAGCTGTGCACACTGATATCTACTCAGCAGAACCAGGCCTCTAGGAAGGAAGGAAAGATATTTTGTGTTGTGGTATTTTTTGTTTCTATTGTGGCATTTTCTCTTCTAAATGTTGCTTGCTGTTTCTAGCCTCCTTAGAGGAAGTGTTTAATCTCCAGCTATCAGGCAGCTCAAGGACAGGGTTTCAAAAACATGTACCACCACTAGATTTAAAAAAACAACAGAGAAACCCAAACCAAAAATAATGATTTAAAAAAAAACCCAAAACAACACATAACAACAAAAAAATAAAAATCCAAACCACACGCAAAAATAAAAATCCAAACCACTATAACAAGCCAAGTTATTTTAACTAAAAAAAATAAAAAAAATAAAAAAAAATTTTAAATTTTTTTAAAGAGTCTGGCACCATCCTCTGACAGCCTTTGGAGATATTTGGATGGACTGATGAGGATACCTCTCAGCCTTCTCTTCTCCAGACTAACCAGGCCCAGCTCCCTCAGTCCTTCCTCAGAAGGGAGGTGCACCAGACCCCTCGTCATCTTTGTGGCCTCCACCGGACCCTCTCCAGGAGCTCAAATTTTTAAAATTTAAAAATTTTAAAACTTTTTTTTTTTTAGGGTCAAAACTAAAACTCGAGGGGAGAGCTGAGCTGGCAGAGCAGGTGTGGCCCGTGCCCCACGGGCTGCTGCTGCCCCTGCCCGGGTACCGACCTGCGAAGGCGCGGGCCTCGTCGGTGGGCACGGCGCGGAGGTGGCGCAGGTCGCTCTTGTTGCCCACCAGCATGATGACGATGTTGTTGTCGGCGTGGTCCCGCAGCTCCTTCAGCCAGCGCTCCACGTTCTCGTAGGTGAGGTGTTTGGCAATGTCATAGACCAGCAGAGCCCCCACAGCACCCCGGTAATACCTGCAACCACGAGGCACAGCCCTTCACAGACAGCTCGGTCCCGGGCACATCAACAAACTGGCACCTGGCTCTTCTACGCTGGTTTCCACTTTGGAAAAGGTTGTGCTGGTTAAAAGTACTGCTGTTGGGTTTTTGGGGTTTTTTTAAACCCAAAACCAAGTTCCAAATGCAGCTTTTTTTTTTTCCTCTAATGGCATTTCTAAAAAAATCCAGTGTATGTACCAAAATGCCGGAGAGCCTGCAGAGGCCAGGACGTTTTCAGTCTGCTCAGACAGTGGGCACAAAAACTCACCATTTCAGAATTGGTACTGCTGGGACGTTTTCTGAAGTCATAACTTAACCTTCTACTAGGAAAACAGTCCTTAGTAAAATGTCAGTATTTGTTCCTGATCCTTCAAATATCTCCTGCCTCTCTTACAAATTAAAGAGGAGACTCTGGGCTTCATTGTCACTACTCAAACACTTGATCCAAGAACAGAGTTTGCTCCCTCAGGGCAGGTTTGGGCCCATTTCAGCACAAGCCAAGGGCTCAGCACAGCACAAGCCAATCTGTGTCATCAATCCTATAATGCCCATATCTCTCTTCCACACAATCCTACCAGCACCTGTCTGACATGTTGTTGAACCGAGTCAGGGCACCAAGTCAGCAGAAAACATTCCCTTGTCCCTGCTGGCCAAGCAGGCAGAACTGGCTGAGCCATGTGTGGAGCAGGAGCTCGTGCCAGCACAGAGGAGAGGCAGGATCACAGGACTGCAGCTGCACTGGTTCCCAGCAGCCAAGCCTGTTGTTGTTGAACCAGACTCAGCAACAGTTTTTACAGCAGAAAGAACAATTCAAGGGTCACAAAAAAAAATCCTGGAAACCACACTAATAGTTCTGGAAAATATGCAATTTGAAATTGCCACTTACATCTGCTTCTGCACTGCTTTGGTTCTGCACCCCTTTCCCTATAGATTGCTCCCTATGGGCTCCAGGTTCTCCTGGTTTTCTCCTATCTTGACAAAGTTCCCCTTACCTTGAGTTTAATGGAAGTGGCTCAACCTGTGCATGACTCAGAAACAGGTTTTTACCTTTAGAAACTGATACACATCTGTAACACAACAAAAAATCAACTCACTGGTCAGAAGATGCCCTGGAGAACCAGGCCTGACCAGAGGGTTTGCTTTTTGTCCTCTGCCAGATAATTTTACCTGCATAGAAACAGGTACACCCAGAGGCACATCTTAAGGCACTCTGTGGATTAACAAGGTGTCATAGGTGAAAGCTTCTCACCACCCTGTCCTAACCAGGGATGTGCCTGATGCTGCAGAGTCAGCACTATCACAGTTGACTTCCTACTTCCTGGCTATTCAGCGTGTGCCTGGACCTCATTTTCAGGGCTGTGACTAATTTAAAGTCCTTGAGATTTCAAAGGACTTTGTGGCTGCAGACTGTCCTAAAAATACCACCAATCTCAAGACTGAGGGGGCAGCAGAGACCCCATGCCACGGGTGTTACAGTAACCCACTGTGCCTGGACCAAAACTTGATGCCAACAGTACCCAGCTTCCATCCAAAATGACACTCACCCCACCTGATGAACACAGCACATCCAGGGCAGACAAAAAACCACAGCACAAGACTCCAACAGAATCTCCCACACTTTTGATTTAAGCTATCATTTGCTTCTATAACAGTAACTTGAGAATCTAGAAACTACTTTCGTTATATTAACCAAGGACCACGACAAAAGTATTTGCTACCTTACGAGTGGGATCCACTCTGGAGTGTGTCATAATGATCTTGCCACACGTCCCAGACACGTTTCATTAATTCTCTACCCATAAATTTATCTGCAGCACCTCTGCTAGAACCCTTCTGAGCAAAGGCAGGGTACTCACGCTGAGGTAATGGCGCGGTATCGCTCCTGTCCCGCGGTATCCCAGATCTGTGCTTTTATCGTCTTCCCATCCACCTGGATGCTCCTGGTGGCAAACTCCACCCCAATGGTGCTCTTACTCTCCAGATTGAACTCATTGCGTGTGAAGCGTGACAGAAGATTACTCTTCCCAACTCCGGAGTCTCCAATCAACACAACTGAAAGGAGAGACGTTATTTTCACAATTAATTCCTCGCCCCGGCGCTGACCCCGCGCAGCGGTGTGGCCTGGCAGGCAGCACCCTCAGCGACTGTGCAGCCACACAAACACAGGAGAGAGTCACAGGGACAACACCTCAGACTTTGCTACTCACAGCTTGCTTTCCTCAGCCCCAAAACCACCCCAAGCTGCTCTGTAGGTGGCAGCTGCTCAGTGCTCAGTACTCGGAGGTGGAAATGAGAAATTGCTCAGTACTTAGAGGTGAAAATGAGCAATTTTCAAAGCCAAAGGTGCTTTGGAGGCCCCAACCACCTCAGCAGGCAGAGATAGGAGATGTCCCTTGCACACTCAACCTTTGGCAGAGGAAGGCTGCAAGCCACATTTTAAGAAACACTACAGACATGGCAACAGGCCACTTGTCTGCCCAACAAAAGCCTCTGTACAGTATAAACCTACTCTGTTTTCGTTAAAAACGCAAAACACCCAAATAAACAATTATTTGCAGTCCCTGTTGGAGTCATACAGGGTGTTTTATTTCACTAATTTAATTCACAAATACGTTCACCGCAAAAGGGGGGAAATAGGAGACATCTGATACTACAAGCAAGATACAAAGCAAAGCAGAACTTCATCCAGCAAAACAAGTTCTAGTAGGCTGCATGAGAAGTAAAAGATGAGCTAGAAGCTCTGCCTCCACACGCTGTGTTGCCATGTTAACAGAAAAATGTTAGTGCAGAGAGATCTTCAGCACACAAAGCCCAGAATTCCTGAAAGGAATTGTGAAAACAAAAGCTACATCTTGTGGTAGGAGGTTCCCTCTACTTTGGGGCTTATCGACAAGAGCAAGAAACAACTGACAGGAACAAGGCTGAAGCAGCTGAGCCACCCTCCCTTTGGCTCCACAAACTCCGTGTCACACACGCTTTGGAATTCAAGTGGCCTGGCTCAAGTAGAAGGAAAAAAGACAGCCAGTCTCTGGGAGCTTTCTTCAACCTTGGGAATATTCCCTACTTAAGTTCAAAGTACAAATTTGCTGATCTCCCTCGTTCATGTGATCTGTTTTTCCTATAGAAAAGCAGACACAGGCAAAAAACATTCCCAATCCCTCCACAGTTACAGAAGAATCTTCTCATCGCACACTTCCAGAATGAGCTCACCAGCATTCTCCCAGGGCCAAGGATTGTACTTGTCTTTCAGTGTTATTACAGCTTTTCTCTGCTCAGGCCATTGTTTGAGGATGCAGCTCTGGCAGGGCCCTGCTCCAGCTCGCTGCCTCCCCGCCCCTGGAACACATTCCCGGGGCTGCTGCTGGACCCTGGCTCTGCTGCGACACGGGGGGTTGTTGAAACGCTCTGGATGGCCCCCCCCCCCAGCATCTCATCTGCCTGACAGCACAGACAGACAATTGTGTGAGCACAGCTGAACAGGCAAAACACAGCAGAGGCAGGAACGGGCAGCCAGCGGATCGTGGAAGGCACCACAACTCCCCAGCTGGGATAGCCCAAACCAGCTCTGCTCAGTGCCCTCCTGGGCAAACTGCCTGTACCATTTTTTAGGGTATGAGAACAGATAGCTAAAAAAACAAAACATTTTATTATGAGTTCTAACTCTAGGATTCTGTTAGCTTTATTTTCCAGACAAGCAGATTTTCATCACTAATTCCACGGGGTGTTCCAAGAACAGGCCAAAGGTCACCCATCTTGCACAGGGATCTGCTGGCTGGAGTAGGCTCTATCCTACAGCAAAGCCCTGACCATAACCAAAGGTAAGAACACCCACCACACAAGCCAGATGAGCTGGGAAAATCCCTGAAATTTTCAACTGTTTCTGAAGGAAGTTACCTTCCCACAAATTTGCAGCTGCAGAAAGCACAGCTGCCTCTCCAGGTTCTGGTCACCTCCCATCCTCTGGCATTTTAAAATTATCAGTTTTGGGCATAAACCTCATCAACAGCTCCCCAGTCATTAATTCCACCTGTCACAGGAAGAAAATTCCAGAGGTCCCACACTCCTGTGGCCAGTCACTCACAGGATCCCTTCACAGGGCTGCCCCATGTTCCAGCAGAGCTTGTAGGAAGCATTTTTGAGAAGTTAAAGGAAGGCAACCACATCCCAGCTCAATAAAGAACATTCTCTCTACCCTACAATCTCCAAGTGCCTCTTGCTAATACTCAATCTTGAGCATTAAATGAGTGTTTCCACTCTCAGGAGAAAGAGGCCAAGGCTGGAGGTCCCACATGCAAACACAACCCACAGACTTTTATTTTCTGTGGGAGCTGAGCAACCTTCAACATACTGGACTAAGTGTTTAGATCTTGGGAAAGTTTCTAAATTTGGGAACAGGCCACCAGACAGCACTGCCTGTTCACATTCAGAGGTCATGACACAGGAGAAAAGAAAGTTCCAAAGGACAGCTAAGTCTCAATACTCCCTAAACACACCTCACCAGAACCGACGAATTCACTCCTCAAATGGCCCTTAGGGCCACACTGGTGATGGAAAGATGCCCTTGGAAGTGATCTGAACCAATAAGTAGCAGCAGTCATCATCAGATGGCTCTAAGGACATAGACAAGCCTCGCTCAGCACCCTGTTTACATCCTGTCCTTCAGTCCTTCCTGAGTTCTCCCTCCTCCAGCACCCTGTGCCAGTGGTGGATTATTGTTCACCACGTTACCCATCCATTAACCCAGTTACCACCCTCACTCTGCCTTTCATGTCTGGCCAGGCCCCACAACACCCAGACCTAGAGCACAGTCCCAACACCCAACACCCGCCCCACACCTCGGGATCCTGGTACAGAGCAAGCAGAAGTCAGAATTCAAAATCCAGGGCAATACATTGTCAGTAAGAAAGGGAAAATAAACAGAACAAGTTTAGGATAGAGTTGTAAATACAGTACTTTATTAATCTGGGAAAAAAAGAATATATCCTTTCGAACAATCAAGGAAATTGAGACTCTCTCTAGCAGAGACCACCTAAGCAGAGTTCATGATAAATCTGAAGTACATAAGGTTGCCAGATATTGGTGACTAATAGGACACGCATTTGTTTTTAATAAGCACAGCCTTTGTTAGGCTGAGGCTCTAATCAGAGCAGTCTGAATTCCCACAAAGGTAAAAGAAAGCTCTTTTTCCTACTGCTGCTTTGCCCTGCCTTTTTGATGAGCCAGCACACATCTGCACAACCTCAAATTTAATTTTTAAAATTAAATTTTTAAAATAAAAACCAATAATGGCTAATCTTCAAGAGCAAAATTAATGTACAGATCCCATTTTAATAGGTACAAGCCTTCCGATATTTTTAACAGTTATTCGAAGGTCATGAATTCAATTCCAGACCCGTTCAAAACTCATCCTGAAAAGTTCCTGCTTTTTCACCATCCCAGTTACAAAATTAACTGGGAGCAGAGCCCTGAACCGCTGGCTTTGCTGGGGTCCCACCCCCTGAGCAGCCTCACTGCCCTGCCCAGCCCTGCACACACGGTTGGGTTCCTTCCCCCAAAGGTTGGCTCAGGCAATTTGGTAACAAACAGCATTTTGTTGTGATCCACAAAACAAGCAGTTCTGACTGTCGGGACACACACCAAAGAAGGGAAAATTTGGAATTGAGATAAAGAGGCACAAGTTCAGCAGAGTAGCTTTGACTACAACCACACTCACACCCCCAGAGTGCCCCCAAACCTCCCACGTGCTGGTCCCCATAAACCAGTAACACTCATCCAGCCCTGCTGGAATGGCCAGTCCTGGAGCTCTCACTGATGGGCAGTGAGAACCAGGGAACACCAGGACCAGCTGCACACAGGAACTGCTGCTGCCAACTCCGTGGCCACTTTCACTCCAAAAAACTGATTTAGAGGCAGCATTTCCCATGAGAGAGCCTAACAATAAATGGGGCTCTTTGCCTTTTAAACATTTCATCAAGCTCATTAATATAATCCATTCTAAATGACAGAAGCTCCTGTACAAGCAGCTCCAGATCTTCCATTATATAAAAGTATAAGAATTGTGACTTTAGAGCACCACTGCAGTCATCTTAAATAAAATTACAACGCCAGGATGCAAACTGCTTAAATGGGTGCAAATGAAAAAGCTAAAATTAGAGTGCAGCCAAATTTCATTTAGAAACAGTGGTAGGGGAAATGGTCAAGCCTTAAATTAATAAGCTTTCCCAGACTGAAACCCTCCTACATCACTATTTCTAACCCTGACCACTACATGTGACTGACAGAACTGACTTCAAAATCCATTTGTGTAGCTAAGAGGGAGCTGAACAACAAGCCAACCAAACTCTTGGACATTATTGTGCCCATTGCCCTTGATATTTAATTCCACTATTGAAGGAGGCAGAAGGGAAAGGAAAGGGAGTTGGTCCTGCAGCAGAGACCTCATCCCACTTGGTCCCATTTATATTATTTCTTGGCTAGTCCCAAAAAATCTCAAAGGAAGGAAATAATGAGTAGATAGGAAAGGGTTTCTTTGTAGGCTTGATTATTTATTTCTTAAAAAACTATCCACAAAATGACCCCTCCCAAAAGACAGCACAGAAAAGGACAATTCTCTCCCCCAGTTTTCACTGAGTGCTACAAAGTGTGCCAGCACCAGCCCAGCACAGATCCTGACCAAATGGCTTCAGGTTAAGTCTCGTTCCAGATGATATTAAAACCACATATCAAAGCAGCACCAAGTATTTTTAAAAGACAAATGCAGTTTTCCCTACCTAATTGGCTATTCACAGGAAGAAAAAAAGGAGTAAAATTTTTAGGCTTTCAAGTTCCTGGTTATTAAACCACCTGGGAAACAGACAGTGGAATGACTTCAGAAGCAAATTACTTCAGACCTAGACAGT
>NW_016690470.1:20170-61525 GCF_001604755.1 Lepidothrix coronata
GGTCGGCACAGCACAGCAGGAGGGGGGGCTCGGGGCTTCCCCCTGGGGCCGCCCCCTGCCCCGCCCCGCGCTCCCGGCCTCACCTTCCTGCCAAACACCGGCCGAAAAGGCTGTTCTGGCAAAAACATCCCCGCGCGGTGACACAATTGCTCAAGGGGAACATTTCCCCTTTTTTTCCCTGGCACGACTTGAGGAGATTTCCCGAGCGGAGCCGTGGCCACAGCCCAGGGCCGGTGGGACACCCTTCTCCTTCCCGACGGCAGCGACTCATCCCTGGAGCGCAGTCCAGGATGCAGGACCAGCCTCCCGGAGCCGCTCGGGGAGCCCCCGGGTGTCCCCGCTGCCCTGGGGACCCCCCCCCGGTGACCTGTGCACACCGACCCCGTCCCTGCCCTGACGCCCGTGATTTGTGGTTGGACAAACCCTGATGGGGGGAAGCTGCCGCCTCCCTCCTTCCCTCTGGGATGTGCTGGGAAGCCGCCCTGCTCGGTGTTTCTCACTTTCCGGGCTGTGCTCGTCGCGGCACGTCTGCCCTACTTTCCTCCCCCGAGGAGTGTTTATCCGACTAAAGGATTAGTGGGTCTCCAGTATCGCAGAGGAGCAGCAGCAAGGCTGAGACACGGGAGACGAAAAAGTCGGCTTTGGACCTTGGGAGATGCTCAGACTGGGAGTGATGTCAGGGTGGGGAGAGGTTCAGATCCTCCAGGCTGCCCTCAGCTTCCCCCAGACACCCGAACAGCCTGGACAGACGGGATCATGGTGTCCAAGGGGTCCCATTTCCCAAAACTGAGTGTTAATGGTTGAGTGGGGGCAGCGAGGAGGCAGCAGCCAGACTGACAGTGCCTCAGCTCGGCAGGGTGTCCAGCTCGGTGACAGCCAGGCTGTTCATGGCCCGGTCTCTGAGAACCAGCACGCTGCAAACACACTGCAGGCCCACTGCCAGGTGTCAGGTGCCCGTGTGGCATGTCAGGCAGCGGAAGCAGCAGGGAAGGGAAGCCAAAAATTCATAGAACCAGTGGTCTGGGGAAGATTCCAGCTCCAGCCTAGCAATGGGTTGGGCCAGTTGTTCTGCTGTGACAGACAGTGATTGCTGGAGGAGTGGGGAGGAAATCTTTCCTTTGTGGTTTTGGTGCTCACATGCAGCACAGAGCATTGCACTTTTAAGCCTTCCCATGCCAAAGGGATTTTTAACACCAGGATCTGCAGGAAGGTGGTGTTGCTTTCTCCCGTTGATGCTGTTCCTGTTCCCACAGGACCCCAGGGACTGGCCCTGATGGGTAATGACTAGAGCACACCAGGGGGTGTTGAGCATCCAACCAAGGAGTTAAATGGCATCAGGAGGAGCAAAGCTGGAACATGATGGATGCAGAACCTCCAGGGAAGGACTATTATCCCATGCTGAGTTTCCCACACCTGATAATGCCACATCCAGTGAGTGGCTGTGTGACAGGAGGAAGAGAAGGGTGGCTCCTTGCTGATCTGCAAAGGAGGCCTTTGCTCCCCAGCGGAAGTAAAACATCTTATTTTCATTATCACAAGTATCTTAATTGGTTCTGAACTGAACATTGAGGGAGGCCTAAAAAAATCACCAAAGCTATTTGTTATCAGTTTGGATGGAAATCACTTTCTTACTTTCTTCTTCTGATGCCTGGGAGCTGTTGTCATCAGTTTTAAAGAGGAGGTACCCTCGTGATGGAGGTACCCTTGTGAGTGCCATCCAGCTTCAAAATCCCCTGGGGCAGAGTTTTAACATGGACTGCAGGGAGTGGAGATGTCAGAGGAGGGATGCTGTCCCAGGTGATGTGGAGGGAATCAGGAATCAATACTCCCCACATTCTTCACGTCCAGGAGTCCCCTGGGTTCATGGTATGTTTTGCATTGAAGGATCAGTGCTGTGTCACCAAAACAAGCCATGTGTCAGTGAAGGGGCAACAAGTTTGCAGACCCTTTTGGAGATTCCACGTATGTCCTGAGATTGGCCACAGGCCATCAAGCCTCCAAGCCAGTGGCCTGGGGTCCCTCCTGGGTCAGCAAACCGTAAAGGAAACTCCTGTCTGACAGTTCAGATCTGGCTCAGGGGGCCCCACTGGCACCACCCCAGACTGTCACTACTGGGACCGAAGCCCCTTCACAGCAGCAGCTCCAGTGACCCCACAGGGGCCCCACATGACCCCCACACACCCCACACTCCTCCAGTCAGACCAGTCCCCCTCACCAGCTCAGCCCCCAGGTTCCCAGAGCACAGCCCCAGACTCTGGTTCCTTTGTGGTGCAGGGACACAGAACAGCTCGAGATGGTGCCCCTGGGGAGGGACCCCAGACAAAGGCACACCCTATCCTCTGCCCCCTCCCAGTCTGTGCCCATCCTGATGCTGATATTTATTCCAGGGTCTCTCACTGTTTCCAGGCTTCTGCAGAGTCCCAGAGTGACCAGGCACCTCCTGTGCCCCAAGCCCTTAGTGATGCAAAGGGTCAGTGCCAGGTCCCAGCCCCTTGCTGGGAGTTCCAGCCATTCACCCCCCCAGCACAACCTGCACCTTGTGCTGCAGCTCCCCCCAAGCTGGGCACTGGGGGGTTCCAAACAGCCCCCCCCTTTGCTTTAATGAAGCACATCTGCTCTTACACTGAAAGGAAGAAGAAAAAACTTTCAGGCCATTTAAGCACTGCCCTTACACACAACATTATCACAAGTTAAAAAACATAACAGAATCAGGGCCAAAAAGACTTTCAGAGGATAGAGTACAACTTAGATTCACGTGCACAAATAATTAAATGGTTACCAACACAAAATCACAAAGGATTCTCAGAGGTCAGTTATTTATCAACCAGTTGATCGCAGAATCTGGGTCACGGAATCACTAAGGTTGGAAAAGACCTCTGAGACCATTGAGTCCAACCTGTAATTGAACATCACTGTGTCAACCAGACCACGGCATGAAGTGCAACATCCAGTCTTTCCTTAAACACCTCCAGGGATGATGACTCCACCGCCTCTCTGGGCAGCTCATTGCAATGTCTAATCACCCTTTCTGTGAGGAAATTCCTCCTAATGTCTAGCCTAAACCTCTGCTGGTGCAGCTTGAGACTGTGTCCTCTCGTCCTGTCTCTGGCCACCTGGGAGAAGAGCCCGACCCCCCCCTGGCTCCCCCCTCCTGTCAGGGGGTTGTAGAGAGTGAGAAGGTCACCCCTGAACCTCCTTTGCTCCAACCTAAACAACTCCATCTCCCTCAGCTGCTCCTCATAGGACTTGTGCTCCAGACCCTTCACCAGCGTCATCACTTTTCTCTGGACACATTCCAGAACCTCAACATCCTTCCTGAGCTGAGGGGCCCAGAGCTGGACACAGCACTCCAGGTGTGGCCTCACCAGTGCTGAGTACAGGGACAGAATCACTTCCCTGGTCCTGCTGCCACACTCTTCCTGAGCCAGGCCAGGTGCCAGTGGCCTTATCACCCACCTGGGCACACTTTGGCTCATGTTCAGCCACTGCCAACCAGCACCCCCAGGTCCCTCTCTGCTGGGCAGCTCTCCAGCCACTCTGTCCCCAGCCTGTGCTGCTGCAGGGGATTATTGTGACCAAAGTGTAGGATTAGCACTTGGTCTTGTTGACTCTCACATCGTAGGTCTCAGCCCATCAATCCACCCTGTCCAGATCCCTCTGCTGGGCCTTCCTACCCTCCAACACTCCCACCCAGCTTCGTGCTGTCCACAAACTTAACAAGGGTGGACTCAGTGCCCTCATCCAGATCATCAATAAAGACATTGAACAGGACTGATCCCTGGGGGACACCACCAGTGAAAGTGATGGAACAGATCATCCATTGTTCATTTGATGTGAGAAGGTTTATCCCATTTTCCTTAACTAAAACTTTAACAGGAAAATAGGAACACAGTAAAACAGCACGTGGCCCTTCCCATCTAGGTTCTAATTTGGCTTTTCTACAGAATATCTTGTTTAAAACTCCATCTCCAGGCTGTATATCTTGTACCTATGTTTCAGGGGGAATTGGTTGATACCACTGAGCATAATTTGCTCTTTGAACTCTTTCTGCATGTATATAACACATTGGGTCAAGATCTATCCAATAATCTGGTTGCAGCTGGGATATAAGGTCCTGGTACAGCTAAGTGCCTTCCAAAGAGAATTTCTGCTGGTGTCAGCCCTACGTGTTGTCACAGAGTATTCTGGACATCCCACAGAGCCAAATTTAAGGCTTCTGGCCATTTCAGATTAGTGTGTGTGCATATTTTCACTGTCTTTTCTTTCAACATTCTATTAATTCTCTCTACCTGTCCTGAAGACTGTGGGTGATATGGTTTCTGTGATTTCCTCTCTATCCCCAAAGACTTGTACAGCTGATGGATTATACTTGCTGTAAAATGAGCACCTCTCTCTGTTTCAATCAGCTCTGGAACCCCACATCAGGTATAACTTCCTTTAGCCAGGTCTTTACTGCTCCTCCTGTGTCTGCCCTTCCTGTTGGAAAGGCTTCTGCCCACCCTGGCAGATGATCTCCTCTCACCAGCAAATCCTTGTCCCCAGCCAGAGGTGACATGTCTGCAGTCTCTGTGCAGCTGCTGGAAAGGGAAGCAGGCCCGTGGTTGCCTCCCTAACTCTGAGTTACTGTTACTTAAGAACTTTGGGTAAACTGGGCAGCTGTTAGTAATTCATTTTGCAGTGGTGTAAATTCCTGGAGCTGCCCACGCTCTTTGTGCTTGGCTGGCTGTTGCCTCTGTCCCTCCATGGGCTTTGTCCTGAAACCATCTCACCATAGTGACTAAATATTTCTTTGGAAGAATCGGTTTTTCCCCAGCTGACCGAATTCCATCATCATTTTGAGCTGCCTCCCACTTTTCCCGTTTTCTCTTTTTTTCTGTTGAGCCACCCTTCTCATAAATAGTTTGAGAGTCTGTCAAATTTGTCCTTTCACACTGGGCAACCCTCAGAGCCACAGTGGCACATCATCCCAGAGGCTGCCTGGCGATGCCACTCTGGGGATCCCACTGGCAGCACCCCAGGCTGTCACTGCTGGGACAGAAGTCCCTTCACAGCAGCAGCTCCAGTGACCCAAGAGGGGCCCCTGTGACCCCCCCACACCCCAGGCAAACCCTGCAGCTCTCACTGCAGCCACACACCGAGCCACCTGTGCACTGGGAGTAGTCCAAGACAGGTAGCAGGGGTCCTGAAAGCCCCAAATATTTTCTCCACTCTGCTGAAGAGCTGTCAGCACTGTGCCATCTGCTTTTCTTTTTAATTAAACTTGTTGTAAAAAATCTTTTTTAATAAATAAAACTTTTTTTTTTTTAATAAAACTTGCTCTAAACAGTCACCTAAGATGCCACAGCTTGTCCTGGGAGCCTCAGCCTCTGCAGTGACCCAGGATGCAGCTGCCTGCCTGGGATACTTGAGCCAGGATTTTCTCTTCCCACCCTCTTAGTGGGATCTTAGTGGTGTCCACGAGTACCCTCAAGGAGCCACCCCAGAACACTCTGCTTGCGAGGTGTCCCTGGTAAAGGAGAGGATGCAGAGTCATGCCAGAGACATCCACAGGAAACTCAATTTGTGCTTGGTGCTCCTGAGCTCTAGCAGAAGAGCTGAAGCTACTGGGAGGACTGGGAGAGTCCTGGCACTCCTGGTGTCTGCCAGGCACCCATTTGGATCCAGGGTCAGCTTTGAAAGTGTGACCCTTGTTGGTGCTGGTGAGGCTGAGTGCTGGGCTGGAGGTGCCTGGAGAGTGTTGGTGGGTGGAGAACTTGTCCCTTGCTCTGTTTGCTGTTCTGTGGCTGTGTGGCAGGTTTCAGATATTGGTGGGGGCTTTGCCAATTTGCCTTTTTTGTGTGATTGAGGTGCACCACCACTGCGGGGGGCCTCTGGCTTACCCACCCCAGCACCTCAGTGCCACTGATGCAGGGCTTCAGCCCGTCCATCCAAGCTGGTACAGCTCTGTATACACACAAACACCTTCCCTTTTTGCCAAAGACTGATTTGGATTCCACTGTTAAATAAAAAAGGGCTCCAGGCTCCACTGTCGTGTCTGCCAGCACTCATTCCTGCTGTTCAGAGGGAGCTCTGTGCTGCGGGTCAGGGCTGTCCTCACTTTTTGGGGACACAAACACAGCTGGGCTGGGACACTGGTGCCTGATGTGCAACATCGCCTTGATCTACCCTGTGAGGATCCCGGGTCAATTTGCTTCTACTGAGGCACACGCCAGCCCCGTGCCACCCCCAGGCAGTCCCGCAGTGCTGCTGGTCCCCAAAGCCCCATCCCACCGGGTCAGACCCCGCAGCCTTCGGCCTCGTCCCATCCCCACCCCCGGCACAGCCCCTCCACACTCGCAGGGCGAGCCGCGTTCCTTCTGCCCGCTGTCGCCGGGGTTTTGCCGGGGTGGTCTCGGAGCCCGGGGTGGCCCATCCCCGGTGCAGCAGGTCCCGGCCCTCGCAGGCCCCAGGGCGGGTTTTGGGGAGCAGCAGCGCTCGGTCCCCCCGCGCTCGGCAGCCCGTGCCGGCTCTCCCGCTGTCGCTGGAGGGAGCCCCGAGCAGCTCCCAGAGGCTGCCACGAGCTGCACCTCGAGCAGTTGTTAAAACAGAAGGAGCTGGAGGATTCCGGGGGGGTTTCAGATGAAAACAGAGAGCCATAACTGGCTTCTTCTGCAGAGGGACCTTGAAAGGGGCCCGGAATGCCACACACTCCAGTGCGGGACCGAAGGTCTGGGGCATGGGGTGGCACTGACATGACGGGGTGTGGAGGCTTGTGCAGCAAAACAGGCAAGACTGAGACACACGGGAAAGCAGCAGCTGTGATCCCCGCGATAGGCAAGATCTGGGCATTTACCAAACCCTGGCTGGCCTCCGGTACCCACTTCACCGGCCACCAACACCTCCTGTGGATCAAATGCACCACTAGGAAGCCAACCCCAGTCTGCCAGAAAAACCTGGCGATGAGGAAACGCAGTAGAGCTCCTTCACCAGCTATTTGATGCATAAAAAACACCTCAGTCTCACCACTTCAGCATCCAGACTAAAACACAGTGTCTGCTGGGGCACTCAGGGACTGAGCAAGTTTTGAATTAAGCAAATGGAATATTAAAAATGTATTTCTGAATGCAGGAGTGAGCAGACAGTGCAGAGCTGGGTATAATGGGCTGTTTGCACAGTTGTGCTTGGGGCTATCATTAACCCTGGGATTCCCCCCAGGGAAGCAGGACAGACACAGGAGCTGGGGCCACATTTAGGTCCATTGGGTATTTATAGAGCTGCTCAGGGGACTAGAGCAGCCTCATCTCTTCTTCTTGCAACGAGCAATTTTTGTCTCCTTTCCTTGGTTTTCTCCAGCTCCAGTATATGGGAGCTGCAAAAAAATATCCATCTGGCATTGTGAGCACTGCTGGAATTTACCCCCATCATCTTCAAGGCTCCTGCACCATCCCCAGTTCATTTCATTCCTACATCTGAAATCAGCCCCCAGAAGTTACAATAAAGGTTTTTGGAGATGACTACACACATGAGATATGAGCAGGTAAAGGGCTGCTGCTTAGTGGGGCTTGTCCTGATCAACTCTGACTTTAGTGGGCCTGGATCATCCAGACCTCAGCCTCTGCTCATTTTCAGAGACTTGCCACAGGCTCTTCCAGCCACCTAGGAGAAGTATCCCCCTCATGCAAAGGTCTGCCATCAGGGAATAAGAAAATCCAGCTCATCATCACTTATAAACTTGCTACTGCAAGGCCTGATTTCCAGAAAGAAAAGAAATTTAGAACTCCATAAACTTCAAACAGACTGAAAACTGCTGCTGGGCACTACAGCAGCGACTTATGTTAGAGCTCCATAAGGCTACAGCTGAAAATGGAGGTCAGAAGGGAGCAGAGTGCCTCAGTCACACTTCCAATAAGAGAAATTTCCAAAAGCAGAGCCCTCACAATGCTCCCACACACCTGCCACAGGTAAACCATCAGGCAAATAATCCAGGCAGGACAGTTACAGGCTTGTTTTTATTAAAAGACATCTTCAGAAAAGATATTTTAGTACAAAAAAAAAAAGTTTAAAATACACAAACTACACTTGCTTTTCTTTCCGGCATCAACATTTATAAATTACACCACATTGTTATTAACACTGCATTTAAATATGGAAACAAATTAAAACAAGGAATTCATCAACAGGATCCAACATCCTACATACAACTCTGTACAGTATTTAGCAGCTAGGAGCTCTAGCACAGTAGTCAATATGACTTCAAATAGGGCAGGATGCTTGGGAAGCCCCAAGACTGTAACTTGGCCCGTAACAGTTTTTGGGGACCTGTTCTGGCCACCTCTCCCCCAGCACCCACCCTGCAGGCAGAGGTGATGCTGCACATCAGGGTACTCACCTGATGAGGTGAGTGTGGCTTCTGCAGAGAAATGCTGCTGCCCCCTGGCCTTTTAGTGCTGGGACACATACGTGGGACAGCGCCAGTCCCTCTGCAAAGCACGAGGTGTCTGGTGGGAGAAGGCAGCCCCCAGGTTCCTGAGGGCTGACAGTGACAGTGTCCTGGCCAGGGACAGTCACTGCTCTGTACCTGTGCTGTCCCACTGCTCATCCCACCCCTCCCCAGCAGCACTGGCAGGCTCCAGGCACAGCCCCCCAGGACCTGGCCCTCACACAAGCAGCTGCAGGATCCCACCCATCATCCTCAGAGCTGGAAGTGGTTTTCCCAGCTCCTGGCAAATTCCAGCACAGCCAGAAACACGGGTCTTCAAAGGGAAGGCAAATGAGCCTGAGGTCTCCTTCTGCAGGGGCGACCCTCAGACCCCACACCAGACCCTGTCGCTCAGCAGGGCAGGGGCTGCACAGATGGAGCTGCCCAGGGCTCACTGCCCCCAGCCCTGGCAGGGGACAGAGGCTCCAGGGGCTGTCACAGGAGGGTAGGTGGGACATCATTTGGGAACAAGAGTGAAAGATGGGACACAGCAAGGCTCCGTACCCAGCGCTGGGGTCCAGGGCAGGGAGACACTTCATGTGCTCCCCCTGCCACAGGTCATCAAAAAAGTACAGAAATGTTAAGACAGGACAAAAAAAAAAGCACCAGACAACTTGCTACAGCAGCACGTGGCAGGTCAGGAGACCCTTGTGCATGCTCTGGAGGTTGATCTCCCTGCTGGTGGCTCCTCTTCAGATTTGGGAGTTCTCTTCCAGGGGTTTTGGCAACATGGAGCTGTTTTACTCATAGCAAGGAGCTGTGTCGTGCCACTAAAGGGCTGCTAACCGAGGGAGATCTCCCTCAGGGGGCTTTCCAGGGAGGGGGTTTGTTTTCTGTAAACACCAAGTGATGGAGCTCAGGTCCGTGCTCCGCAAAGAAAGTCAAGTCTCAAGTGGCAGCATTAGGGCTCTGCTTCCAGTGCTGCAGGCTGGATTTTCATGATGGTTGACTTCAGTGGGTAGTACCTGCCCTTCCATGTCTTCCAGAAGATGCCCTGCTTGCGCTCGTGCCTCTGGCGGGGGATGGAGCGGAAGTACTTCCCGTTGAGGTTGGCGTGGCCACAGGTGCTGAACCACCAGCCACCTACCAAGGCAACACAGGCAATTTCAACCCACAGCAATTCCAGACAGAAAACAAACCCAGGCAGCTCTTGCCCCCACTCCCCCACTTTTCCGGGGCTTCAGGACCTCACAAGACCACCTCGTGCACAGTCGAGGCATCTCCTGCACTGGGGAACGTTTTACAGATCCTGTGTGACTTCAGGATGCATCTGCAAACCTCTGCTGCTCCCTCTTGTGTGCAAAACCCCCTCAAACCCTTCCCCAGCCCCATCTCAGGTGGGAAGTGTCTGCTCTCCTTGGAAGGGTTCCAAGCAAGGTGGCAGCCAGCAAAGCTGTTGCAAGAACAGATGCTTGGGCCAAGACTTGAATCATGAACCCCCTCCTCCCCACTTTCAGCCTCCCTCCTGGTTCCCTGCACAGCTCCTCCCGAGGATGCAGCTGTCCCAGGGAAGCTGAGGACGAGACAGGCTCAACACCAAAGGGGTCCAGTGCCACAGGGTCCCTGTCCCACTCAGCCACCACCAGACAGTGGAGGGCTGACAGGGCAGTGCACACCACTGGAACAGAAGAGCTTGTACTGACCTGAGAGGTGTTTGGCACAGTTTGTGTCAGCTTTGAGGTCGTGGTCACGGTCCCGAGTGGAGAAGGGCAGCTGCCTGAAGTCCCCGATGGCATTTTCCAGCTCTCCAGACAGAGGCCCCAGCAGGTTGAGCATGTAGGCTGTGCTCTCACCACCAAGGCTGAAGACAAACTGAACCACCTGCGAATTACCCTCCCAGTCTTCCAGCTCGATCAGGAGATTGTATTTTCCCTCTTGGACAAGGTGATGTATCTTCTCCAGGCCCAGCCAGAAGTCACCTGAAATAAGACCCACGGCATTGGCTGCAGGAACACAAACATGCTGTGCAAAGCAGGCACGTGAGCAGGCTCCAGAGACAAACAGGGACAACCCAGGACACTGCAGCGTTTGAATCACTGCCTGGCACCTGCAGGACACAGCAGGAAGATCAAGGACCTCCACTCTGCAAGCAGTGTCCCCCCTCTCCAGCCCACAGCTGAAGTGTCCCCCCCTCTCCAGCACAGAGAGCTCCAGGGGTCAGCGAGGGGAAGAACTTTTGCTGAGCTGCCCCTTATCACACAATGAGAAGACAGACACCATCCTCCACCTACCATGGAGATCTCCAAAGCCATTCTTGTAGGCATCCCACAGCTGGTCAAAGTCCACAGAGCCGTCCGTGCGCCTCTGGATCACTGTCCAGCCACCCTCTGTGGGCAGGGAAAACACAGTCATTTGGGGTCAGCACTTCAAGAGCACCCTGCCAGGCACAGCAGGACACCCACAGGGCTTTACCTGCAGTCATGTCACAGTAGACTTTGAAGGGCTGAGATCCCACAGGCTGCACCTGGAAAACGCCGCTGCTTTGCTGCCCAGCCAGGAAGAGCTGGTGGCAACCCTCTGGGAGCTCTGCAGGGGAAGGAAACAGCAACTGGTTAGATGGCCCCAAGCCCCACTTCCACAGCAGGTTGCTCCTACCACGGCCCCGGCACTTGCAGCCCTGGCCACGAGCCCGGCCAGCTGTGCAGGGCAGTGGAGGCAGCTCTGGACACGCGCTGGGGCCGATGGCCCCGACTTCGGCATCTTTAAACACTGTGACTGCACATCTTCCCGGTTATCCAAACAGAGTTCCTTGGGCTTCCATCCAAGGCAGAAGCCAGGCACTGGGCCAGGCTGGGGTCACCTTGGCTGGAGAGCAGGGCTCCCCATCGAGGAGGGACCGGGATGCCTCCCAGCTCCCTTGCAGGAGCAGCCCGTTTGGGCCAGGGTAACGCCAGGGCTGAGCATCCCCATCCCACCCCAAGGCTGAAGCAGGCTCAAGGGGCCTCGGGGGCAGAAAGAAACCCCAAGTCCTGACATCAGGAAGGCACGTGAGCATCTCCAGCACACGACCTCCTTCTCCCAGCAACTGTGATGGCCCCAACCAGACATCCCACTGGGCAACCTGCCAGCAGTGGGCACAGAGCCAGGCTGGAGTGACCCTTTTTCTGAGACACACTGACCCGGGCAGGGAAGGGCTGGATGGACTCTGGGAGCAGCAGCTCATTGCCTGAGTGGATTACCCAGGGTGAAGCCACCCCCCAGCTTGTCCCCTCCATCCCCAGGCCGGCTGGGCCCCCAACACTCCTTCTGCCCTGCAGGGACTTTGCCCGGAGCTGCCAGCAAAGCACCATTTCAACAGCACTGATAAAAGTCCATCCAGGAACCACCACTCATCCCAGCACTTGGGAGAGACAGGGAGCAGGGAACCTGTTACAACACCACAGCCAGAAGGCCAGAGAAGGATGTGCAGAGATTCAGCCCCAGGCTGCTGAGCAGTCAAGGGGCTCTTTGTCAGCAGGGACAGGTGCCCCCGTCACCCCCAGACAAAGGGGGCCTGTTCTTCCCCCACCAGGGTGGATGGGTTGTGGTGGCTCACAGCTGCTGCCAGCATGACCCTGACACAGACAAGTGAAGAAACCTCGAGACAAGCCCTGGGCTGTGCTGGGGTGCTGGCCACCACCACAGCCCCCCCATGGGAGTCCCCTCATGGTAGCTGCCCCAGGGTCAGGGCTGACACCACAATCCAGAGCAGCAGCAGGGAGAGGGCCCCTCCCCAACAGCCTGAGGCTTCCCTGAGGCCAGATGGAGGGAAGAAAATGGGGCCTTTGAGCTGCCAAGAGCAAAAGCAGGCCATGCAGGGCATCACCTCCTGCCCCATCCTCTCTGGGTGCTGGGGAGCCCCAACACTGCATTGTGGCAAAGAGCAGAACCTCAACTGGAGAAAAGGTCAGGGGGGACCCAGGGGACAGAAATGTGACACCTGCCACCACCTTTCACCCATTTCCAACATATCCCTCCCCTCCCACCATGAACATTCCCCTCCTCAGCGGGGAAAGCCCCTCTCCCACAGTCAGCTGGTGGTCACATCCCTTACACCCCCTGGGGCCAATGCCAGCACAGGACTGGTGCCACCATCAGTGCACCACAGGACAATCGTGTGGCCCCAGCCCTGCCTTGAGCCCACAGGCACAGGGATTGAGGGTGTTTTGCATGAAGGATCTAAACCACACAGAGCCCCCTGCACTGCCAGGGCCGAGTGCATCCCCAACATCCCTGCTCTCTGGCTGAATGCAGGCAGGGAAGCAAAAAAGGTTCAGGGGAAGGAACACCCCAACCAGAAGCCCCCCACTCACACGGCCATCAGCAGGGAGGTGCTGGAGGGTGCTGGGCTCACCTAGCTCCTCACCTCCTCTCCCACTTTCAGCATCAATGGGAAGGTGCCAGGGGGGTGATTAGCGGTCCCAGTGTGCAGAAGCCAAACCCATTCCTGCCTGTTTCTCATTTCTGGGCCCTGGCCACACTCCCTGCACTCGATCCCTGTTCTCCTGATGCCACAGGGACTCTGCAGCAGCTGAACGAGATGCAGCTGCTTGAACAGCCTCCTCTCAGCCTTTTTGTTTGAGGAACACGCTCGTTAGTTCCAGTTCATGTTGCACATCCGAACGGCACCAGCAGAACAACAAGCCCTCCTGGCTGCTCCTGTGTTTTCCTTTCCCTCCCCCTTTATTTAGCCAAGCAAGACAACAAGGTTGGAGCTGCCCCAGGCTCTGTGTTCACCCAACAGGATTTGCAGCTGTGACGAAGGTGGAGAGGGAGGTCACTAACCTGGGATAAACATCCATCCTCAGGGATTGGCAGAGCATGGCTGGAGCTGTCTGCATCACCTCCCCCTCTCCCTCCCCAACCACACCCCATTATTTTGGAGTCTCAGCGCCACGGGGAGAGCCTGAGCAGGGCTCTACCTTTCCCCTACTCGGCCGGCTGCCAGAAAGCACAGGCTCTGCCCAAAGACGTGATCCTCTTTCTGCAAGCGATTAAACCTCTCACTCCCCAGGCAGCTCCGAGCCTTCAACTTTCACATGCTTGGCCCCGCGCCAGCCCTGCCCTGAAAAAACTTGTGCTCGCTGGATGCAAATAAAAGGGTCTTTCTGCAGGGGCTGCTGGTGGAGTTCATCGCCGCTCCCCAGGGCCGCGCCGGCACCGGGCTCTGCCCGACAAAAGCCGGGAGCTGCCGGCACAAGCCTCTGCAGCGCTCACCCGCTCTGAAAGCGGCCAAAAGCCCCCCAGGCAGAGGGCACGGGCCGGCCTGTGCGCTTTAAGATTTGCCAGAAAACTCAGTTGACTTGCTAATGAGAGGAAGCCGATTTGTTTTCTGCGAGTGATACCAACAACAGGGATTAGGCAAGAGAAGGGGAAGCTCACAGCAGGGAAGGGGGGGAGTTGGAGTGCCCGGGGTGCTGGAGATGCTCAAGGTCTCCTCATCAGGGACAGCTCAGCACTGGAAGGTGCTGAGTACTCACAGCATCCCTGGGAACTGTGGGCCCTTGCTGCCTCCCACCGTGCATCACAAATATCTCTGTAGCCTGCACAGCCTACATCTGCCACCAGTAAGTAGCAAAGACCCCAACCCATCTCCCTGCACCCCACTTTTAGCATAAACTGAGAGTGGAGCTGGAGGTTGGACTAGATGACCTCTGAATGTTCCTTCCCACCCAAACAATTCTATGACACACTACTGCAGGCAAGTGACAAAGCAGAGCTGGGAAAAGAACAGGGGAGAGAAGTTCTGAGAGTTTTCTGGCTCAGTAGTGCTGCTCTGACCAAAGGAGACCCAACACAGCCCCACTGAGCTGAGCACCAAGAGGAGTTTGGAGCACCACATCCCACCTCTTTTCTTGTCTGCATCGTTTCTACAGCCCTTTGTTCTTCCCAGCCAGCTTTCAGGCACAACGGTGACAGCTCTGAGGTCCACAGACAAATTACCCATACACATACAAAATACCCATGTGTTTTCCCATACTATCTGTGCTTCAGGCCCTGGCCAGGAATTCCCCGTGACTCCTCACCCTGCCTGGTTTGTTTTGCTCCGGCTGAACATCCCCAGACAGCTGCACAGGCAGAGCCAGCACTGTGATTCAGCTGACACAACATGACAGCAGCTGCTCCTGGCCAGCAAACCCTGCGGGGACACCAGTTCCTGTCTGGAGGGAGGCTGCAGGACACACTGCAGCTGGGGACACCTACTCTGCTGCCCTTTGCTCTGCAGGAGCCCCTCCAGCCCTGTCACCAGCAGAGAGGATGCTCCAGGCAGAGCCAGGAGCTGCAGGTACAGCATCCACTCGCCTGCTCTGGTGCACATTTCCTGTGCTGTGGGCATCCACTGCAACCCAGCACCTTCTGCTAAGCACAGTGCAAGCTGAGGCACTTGTCTTTCGTGTACAAGCCCTAAATATGAGCCAAGGGAGAGAGACACAAAAGGTATGCAGCTCTCCTCTCCACCCAGGGCTCCCTAACCCTTCCCTCCTCCCACAGACAGAGAAGCAGATCCTGCCTGGGTGAAGTGTGAGCAGGTGAACAAGAGTTAACTCCAAGGAGCTGAGACCCTCCTCTCCTTCGTGCATTCACCCCTCACCTGCCAATCCTCTTTTACAAATACCTGTTCACAGGCTTTGCCTGCTCCTCACTGCATTCCTAACACAGGGTAGGAAAAAAAGCCTCCTAAATCCTTAAATTCCTGCTGGACTAACACTGGCCCAGAATGCAAGGATTCTGCCTGTGCTCCCATACTCTGGCCATACTCCCAACCTCCAGTTTTTTAAGCAAATCTCACATCCTGGCTCAGATCAAGTGAAACTTTTGTTTCCAAAGGGTTGCAACTGCTGCAGGTTTGCTTTGGGGCAGATGAGCAGGGTGGCACGGGCAGATACTCACTCTGTGTTGGCACAGGCTCCCCACTGCCATTCTGGTTCTGGCTGGTGAGGTTGAGGCTCTTCTTCAGATTTATCTTCCACTTTGGAGACTGTGTTTTGTTGTGGTGTAGGGGGATTAGCAGATTGACCTAAAAAAAAAAATAAATGCACAAGTCAGAACAGTTTTATCTCAGCTCGTTTTCCACACTGTTACTCAGGGGAGCTGGTCGGCTGCATGCCAGCCACTCCCTGTGGCCAGAGCTGGGGCTGAACTTGCCCAGAAACCTCGAGGAATAGGAGACACCCGGTCCTGGCAAAGCCAGAGATGACTGTGGTATTTCACACCCATGCCAGTGAGTTTATTCTGCAGATAAATGCAAAGGCAGAGCCCAGGAAGGCTGTTCCCACCCATCAAATTCCTCCTATTGCTCCCTGCAAACTCCCTGGGAGCTTGCAGGTTGCTACCCTCACATCAACACTGCAGCTCAAGGACCAGGACTGTGGCCCCCGTGGGGTCCCCAAAGCCAGGGAGCTGGGACAGCAGGGGTACACACCAGGGGCCCCACAGCGTGTGGGGCCAGGCTGGGGGTTGCAGCGCAGGACGGGGGCTCACCTTGCTCTGCAGGCTTTTAATCTGCAGGTTCTGCTTGTCCAGCTTGTACTGCTGCTGCTTGATCTTCTGCAGGAGCTCCTCAATCCGCAGGTTCTGAGCGTCCATCAGGGACTAAAGGGGGAAGAGCCAGGTGAACCCCGTAGCTCCGGGAAGCTCCGGCCATACCAGACTCCCGGGGAGCCCCCAGGACTCCCTCCCCTGTCCTGAGGCTGATCCCAGCCCACTGCTCCCTGTCCCGCATCGGTTTTCCCCGAGGACGTTCCCGGTGCCCCAGATCAGGTCGGGTCCGGGGGCTGTCCCGCCGCCAAAGCTCTTCAGGTCAGCGCTAGTGGCAGGGGCGCGTCGGGTCCTCTCCATCCCGCTCCCCGATCGGTGCCGGTGCCCCGGGCAGGGTGAGTGACTCTCCCCCACCCTGCTCCACCCGCTCGGTGCCGCTCCGGTCCCCTCTCTCCTCGTCCTCCCCGCTCTCCCTGGTCGGTGCCGGTGCCTCCGAGTGGGGTGGGTTCCCTTACCCCGCTCCCCGGTCAGTGCCAGTGCCCGCCAATCCCGCTCCCCCGCTGGATGCCCGTGCGGGTCAGGTCCCCTCCTCCCTGTTCCCCCGCTGGATGCCGGTGCGGGTCAGGTCCCCTCCTCCCCGTTCCCCCGCTGGATGCCGGTGCGGGTCAGGTCCCCTCCTCCCTGCTCCCCGCTGGATGCCCGTGCGGGTCAGGTCCCCTCCACCCCGCTCGATGCCCGTGCGGGTCAGGTCCCCTCCTCCCTGCTCCCCGCTGGATGCCGGTGCGGGTCAGGTCCCCTCCACCCCGCTCGATGCCGGTGCGGGTCAGGTCCCCTCCTCCCTGTTCCCCCGCTGGATGCCCGTGCGGGTCAGGTCCCCTCCTCCCCGTTCCCCCGCTGGATGCCGGTGCGGGTCAGGTCCCCTCCTCCCCGCTCCCCCGCTGGATGCCGGGGCGGGTCAGATCCCCTCCTCCCCGCTCCCCCGCTGGATGCCGGTGCCCCCCGCGCTCACCTGCAGCGCCCCCAGGTCCCGGGCGCTCTGGTTCCCGGCCGGCCGCGCCTGCAGCGCCAGCCGGACCCGGCCCTCCAGCCGCTCCAGCCGGCCCTGGATCGCGTCCTTGTCGGCAGCCACCTCCTCCAGCCGCTGCCGCAGCGCCTCGGAGAGGTTGAGCAGCTGCCGGCCGCGGCCCTCCAGCTCCCGCACGCTGCCCCGCAGCCGCTCCCCGCGCTCCTGCGCCTCCCGCGCCTGCCGCAGCAGCCGCCCCAGGGAGCTGTTGTGGGCGCTCAGCCGCCCGCCCAGCTCCCGCAGCTGCCCCTTGGTGCGCTCCACGTGCTCCTTCAGGCCGTGCCCGAGCTGCAGCAGCCCGTGCGCCAGCACGTTCACCTCGTCCCAGGAGGCGAACTGCGCCCGCCGCTCCCGCCCGGGCCCCGCCGCCGCCGCCCGCCGCTCGGACCCGGCCCCCGGTGCGGGTCCCGGTGCCGGTGCGGGGGCCACGGCCAGCCCCGCCGCGCACAGCAGCAGCGCCGCCCCGCCGAGCCGCATCGTACCCGCTCCGCTGCTCTGCCCGCGCCGCCGCCGCCGCCCCGCTTTTATCTCCGCCCGCGCCCCGCGGCGGGGAGGGCCCCGCACCGGCCCCTCCCCGCCCGCCCGCCCGGCCCCGCCGCTTTGTTCGCCCTCCCCTGCCGGCCCTGGCTCCGGATCAGTGCCCGCCGCTCGCGGCAGCCCCGGCTCCGAGCCACGTCCTCCCCCCGCTCGGGGCAGGCTCGGTCTCTGCCACGGAGCCCTGCCCGCGCCCGTCCTCATCCCTGTCCCCATTCCCCTCCACATCCCATCCCTGAGCCCATCTCCATTCCTATACCCATCCCTACTCCCCTCCCTGTCCCATCCCCACTCCCATCTCCATTCCTATCCCTGTTCCCATCCCTATCCTTATTCCCATCCCCACCCTCTGCCTATCGTTCCCATTCCTGCTTCCATCCCCATCCCCATGCCCCTACCTGTTCCCATCCCCATCCCTATCCCATCCCTGCTGACCGTCCTGCCCCTCACCCTGCACTGGAGACCCTCACCCTCACCAAGCCCTGACTCTTGGTCCCCCAGCCCTGTGGATGCACCCGTGTCCCCTCCCAAGGCCGTGCCCCACTGGGACCCACTGGCCCCAGGGCAGGAGTGCCCTGTGGCACAGGGATCCCAGGCCATGCCCAAAGGGGTGCTGGGGCCCCGGGGGGTGCCCACTGTAGGCACAGGACTTTGCTGGGGGGCTCTGGCCTGGCACTGGTGCAGGGCTCCTGGGGAATGCCCCACAGGATTCTGCCAGCACTGGGGAGGGGGCACACTTGGGATCAGCTCCTCTGTATACCTGAGGGGAGCAGAATGTTCACTCCTCTAAATGTTCCTGGTCTCCAAGAGTGACAAGGATGAATATCTCCATCCCCCCCCCACTCAACCCCACCCCAAGCTTCAATCATCCTCCTGTGAAAAACATGCATCTTATTTCATTGCCCATGTCTGGGGCCCTGGTTTCGGACCCTCTTCCTTCTTGTCCTGCCTTTTCCCACTGGCTTAAAATGATTTTCGAGGCTCTGTTTTCTCTCTCCATGAAGGAATTCACACACCATGATGGAGCTGCTCTCAGCTCTGTTTGGATGGAGCAGATGGAGCCTTCTGCTCCCTCCCCATGGGGCGCTTCCTCTGCTGCCCCAGCTCTCAGACCCTGCTCTGCTCTGCGCAGTCTCGAGCTTGGATCTGCCTTCCCTCCCGCACCAGCTTTTGGGGCCAAATTCCCGCTTTCCACCACTCCCTGGGTCTGGCTGACCTGACTGCCCTGGACTCCTTCACTCAGCCCCACCGAGCCCACAGCGGTTCCATCTCCATCCCCCCACTGCTGCTCAGAGCCCTGTGGCTCAGGCATGGCCCCAGAAAAAGCCTTTTCTTCATGTCCAAAAACGCCTGGCAGGAAGATTTACCCTTCCTGTAGTCCCCATGTCAACTGGGGATGCAGGCAAGGTGGTGGCACAGGAGCTTCCAAAGGGTAGTGGCCATTGGGTGCAGCTTCCCGACCCCACACAGCTCTTCCCTGAGGAATTTTTGCCAGGAGTCTCATTTGAGATCTGCCATTCTACTGATCTGCGGCTCTGCAGAGCTGATTTCTCAGCCCAGCCTGTCCCACAGCACTCGGCCTTTCCAAAGCAATGACATGCTCATCCAACACTTCCATCAGCCAAACTTACATTCCCAATCCAAGCAGGCAACTGAAATTCAGGGTTTCCCATCTTTTTTTTTCCTTTGTGGGGATAACCTCCCTGTTGTTGGGAGCAAAGCACCCCTGTAGTGCAGGTGTGTTTATGGACAAAGGTGTGGGAGCCTTCTGTGGGAATAAACACTTGCAGTTGCCAAGGTCCTTGTTCTCCAGAGCCATGTCCAAGCATTTCCCAGGCTGCTGTCGGCCAAAGGGTGAGTGAGAGGCCTCAGGGCAAGCGCCCAGCAGCAACAGCTCAGGGTGGAGTCGTGGAGGTAGGAGCTGGATAAGGAGGAATTGGGGAAATTTCAGAGTTTGGAGAGCCCCAGGCCCCTCCACCAGCCACTGCTTTAGCGTTTATTTCATGGTCAGAAGGAATTTTTCAAACGAGGGAAGAGGGGAAAAAAACGGATAGGAAACATTGCACAGGAAAAAGAAACAATAAAAAATGTGAATTGCTTCTTCCAAATCTTTGTGAGTTTAGGGGTCCCTCTGTGCTCCCTCTGCCACTGTTGCTGGAGAGGATCTGGGAGCATACAGTGGAGTGGTAGTGATGGGGAGGGGGTCTCATTCTTCCCCCCACCGAGGCTTCTCTGTTGGGCCTGGGGTCCCTGTGAGGCACTGTGGGGTGCCCCTGGCTGGCCTGTGCCCCCTCCCAGGTCATGGCCACCCCTAAGGACAGATCTGCCACCATACCTACCACCCCCGAGTGCTGTAGGGGCAGCCAAAGCTCTGCCTAAAACTTCCCAGAGTCTGGGAGTCTGGGAAAAATGAAAACCCTCCTTTTCAGCTTGTACTGCTGGTTTATGGCATCTCAGGAGGGAGAGAGCTGGCAGGAGCCATACCCACAGAGCCCAGGGCTGGAGCACTCTGGACAGGGAAACACCAACCCCCAAGTCACTGGGACAAACAGGGAAGCACAGTTTCATGTGCTGGTGTGGGTCAACGACGTCATGCCAAATGAATCCTGAGTGAGCTCTGCTCCCTGCCCGCCCTTACCCAACCCTGGAGCTTGTCCTGGGAAACAACGGGGTTGTGCCGCCGGGGGCCGCAGAGGACGTGTTCCCACTGGTTGTTTCTGCAGTGGCAGTGTTTGTGCTGAGGCAGGAGACAGGGAGTGTGAGAAGCCAAAGCCTTTTGAGAAGGCACATGACTTATGTGTTTTCCTTTGGCTGTGTTTTCCTGTGGGGAATTCTCAAATTTGCCCTGAGAAATGCGAATTTTTAAGGTACACTAATGCAAAGCCCTTGGAGGCCTTGAGCTGCCTCGGGCTGGGAATGACCACAGGCCAACAGGAAGGTGCTCTCTGCAGAGCCAGGTGCTCTTGAGTTCAAATGGAGCTAAAAACAGCAGGGTCTGAGCTCCTGGGGCATTTCTCTGTGCCTTGCTCTGCCCTGCATTGAAAATGGTTACAGCCGAAATCCCTGTGGGGTCCCAACTGCCCGGCTTGGTTTGGGGCTGGGGAAAGGTCAAGGTTTGGTCCTGGGGCATGAGGGACCCTTTCCCCTGCACAGGTCCTAAGGAAGGACCCCACAAGGACCCTGCCCCTGCTCGGTGGCCTTAGGACCCGGAGCAGCTCAGGAAGCAGCAGGGCTCGATGGCCCTCGGGGATGTTTCTGGGTCTCTGTGTGCTCCATGGGGGGCCAGCCCCTGGGCAGGGAACAGTAGACTCCAGAGGAAATTATTTTCTGTGGAGGTCTCTCTGCAGGACAAGGGACACTCCAGTTCCCATTCCCCAATCCCTATCCTTATCCCTATCACTGCACCCATCTCCATCCCCATCCCCTCTTCCGTGCAATCCCACCAGCTCAGCCACTCAGGAAACGCAGCACACACCACATGTAGCTCCTCCAAACAGCCCCCACATGCCTGGCAGTACATCCCCATCTCGATCCCTGTCCCCATCCCCATCCCTGTCCCTGTCCCTATCCCTGTCCCACTGTCTCATGCACATCAGGCTGTGAGCAGGTGGGCTGTGGTGGGTGTCTTTGTTCCCTGCCTTTTTTCTCTACCCCGCTCCTTCCCAGGCTGACCTGGCAGGTCACTGTGTGAAAGTTCAGCCTGGTCTGAACTCACACAAATTCCTGCAGCTGCTCCGCCCGGGGCTTATGTCACCAGGAGGGATGGGAGCAAAGTAGATTTACAGGAAGGTTGATCACAGTGTTGCTTTGTTGTTGGAAATGGCAAACGTCAGGGAGACTCCAGTGAGAGGGAATAGGACACGTGTGAATTACGCTGTCACCACTTCAGGGATAAATTTAGGTTCTCCAGGGGAACAGTTACTCTGATTCACTGGAGGTCGGGAAACATCCAACAGGGATTTCCTCCCGGCCCCCGTCTGGGCGCAGCAGCACGTCTCACCCAGACAGGCACTGGCAGCATTCCCGGATGGAGCGGGCACTCCATCCGCCCCAGTCTCTGCTCACACCTGGTCCTGGCAAGGACTTATCCATCACACATGCTCTCCTGGCCCTGCAGCCAAACAGCCTGCTAAACCCCCCACCCCTGAGGTCACCATTCCCGCTTTTCCCAAGCACAAGCTCCGCTGGGTCAAACTCTGTCACTCCCCACTCTGGAGAGGGGCTGTGCAGCTCCTGCCCCAGGGTCACATGGCAGCACAGCTCCTGCAGCCTGCCCAGCTTGGTTGTACCCTGACCAAGGGGGCTGGTGACAGCGAGGTGGCTCAGGCTGCTGGAGCACAGCCTCGTCCTTCCCCAGGGCTGGGGACACCACCCCACCCCTGTCAGAGAGTGCCCAAAACTTCTGCTCTCGATGTTGCTGCTTCTTGAGCAGAGATGGACTTCCAAGCAGAGTCAGTCAGAAAGATGGAAAATTGGCCACAGCCCTCCACCCCCAGCGAGGACCAGCTGCATCAGGAGCTCAGCCGTGCCATCGGCTCCATTCCCATCCTCTTTCCTCCGGCTTTCTCTGCCAGCACGAGGCAGCCCTGGGTAAACCACCAGCAGCCTGAGTGAGGGGACAAGACATCAATACCCGGGTTGCAATGTCTTCTGGGGACTCTGGAGCATGGGGGAGGGTTGCAGCCGCCTTGGGGTCCCTCTCACCCAGGGAGGGTCCCGGGCCCCATCAGCCTGGAGCAGGAGGCCCATTTTCACACTTGAAGAGCCGACATAAAAGGCCAGTGATGTTCTCGGTCCAAGCATTCTCCTTATTTTCCTGGCAATGCTGGATGAACATTATGCAAGTCTTCACTCCCCTTTATTCTTCCTGCCATCCCGGGCTCCTCAGGGAGCACCGGGGTTACTGTGCTGAAGGTCACACATGCCAGAAGGCAGGAAACTAGAGGGCTTGGGGTAACGTGGGAGGCTTTGCAACCAGAGAAATCTGACCCTTATTTTTACAGTCATCTCTCGGTTTAACCAACATGCGTTTCGAATTAGGGGCTCTGGCTGGCTGGGCTCCCAGCTCGTGGTGCAAGGAGCTCCAGATTCCTGGGGATGAGGCTGCCCCTTGGCACACTCAGTCTGCTCACGAGCCTCTGTGGAAAGGGCCAGACCACCAGGGCCAGGGCTGGGGCCAGGGCTGGGCTCTGCTTTCCCTTTCAGGCAACAGTGGCTTCCCTTTTACCAGCAGCCTTTGGCTAGTGACAGACAGTGGCTTTGGAAGAGCCTTTGGTGGGCACAAGGGTGACAGGGCATTTCTCCAGGTGTTTTCTGAACATCCTTTCGTTTCATCTGTAGTGTCTGGAAGGAGATGCCCAGAGCCACTGCAGCAGATACAAGCGAAGTCCACAGAGTTCATCCACAGCCCTGCTGTCACTCCTGGCCACCTATCTCCTCCCCTGTGATGGGGCAGAGGCAGCTCTGGCACTGCTCAGCACTTTATCAGTCCTGGTCTGCCAGTGGCCATGACCCCTCTGTCCCACTGGCACAGCCCCTCACGGGCTGGATCTCCTGATGTAACACAAACAGCTTTTTTGGCTGCGCTGTGTGATAAACCTCCAGGTTACTTCTGCTGCCCAGGAAGGTTTTTAGCCATCCCAGAATGAATATCTATGAGGGCCCTTGGGGATGTGCCCTCCTTACCCCACTGTGCTGGGTGAGTGCTGGGTACGAGCTGCGTGGGCTCCTGAGCTCTTTCACGTGCTGTGTCCATTTCCCACTTTGCTCAGGAGGTTGTTTCCCCTGTTTCCCTTCTGCTCTGTTGCTGGGCAGGTCCCCCTCCCACAGGACACTTCTGCAGTGAGGGATAGTGTGAGCTGCTGGAGCCAGGCTGGCAGCACATGGCTGCCCAGGGAGGGGGTGATGCTCTGTTGGATTCAGCTGAGCTGCACCCACAGCAGGAGCAGCCACGGTCACAAGGACCCTGCTCGGTCCCTGCTCATCCCCGTGGGGCCCCAGCTGGTTTTCCCCCCAGGAAGAGACCTGCAGGAAAGGGTAGCAGACCTTTAGATGGGGTAAACGCCAGGGGACACACTCCTCATACAGCAGAGAAGGGATAAGCACCAGACCTTGAGGCACAGCCCTGAAAACCCCAGCTGGGGATCAAACCTCTTCCCAGACCTCTCCCCGCTCGGTTCGTGACAGACAACGCGACTCTCGGGCTCCCGTCCTGGCTCCGGTGGCTGAAGGGAGAGCTCGGGGAGAGTCACGGCCGCGCCTCCAGGGACCAGACGAGGTGGCAGTGACGTCTCTCCACCCACCTGACCCGCTGCATCCAGACTGTGAACTCAGCTACGTAACAGGGTGTCCAGGAATAGCGGCCTCGGGACGCGTCGGGGAAGTCGGGATATTTCCTGCTGCTGTAGAAAGTCACGTCGAGAATGTAAAGGGAAGGGGGGTGGTTCAGGCTCTGCAGAGTGGGGGCCAAAAACAAGTGATGAAATCAAGGCTTTGTCTGTCCTGTGCGTTTTCCAATGGGAAATATATCTTATTCTTTAGTCAAGATTTTTCTGGATTTTCATTCTTGGGTCCTGGATTTTTTGAGGTTTTTACACCCCATTTCACAAGACACGCAGGCCCCGGGAGCTGAAAAAACCCCACTTCTTTCCATTCACTTCTGTGAAAACCTGAAAAGAAACAGAGGAAAACGCCCCAAAGTACCAAGAGCTCCAGCAGCCCCTTTCCCAGCCCCCCTCACTGACAAACAGCAGCAGTGGCTGGGAGGGCTTCGGGGGCCTCCAGATCCCCAGGGAAGTGGGAGGCTGGGAGAGAGGAGCTGGCCCCATTTCCAGCTGTGGCTCTTTCCATGCTGTGACAGGGACCTCGGCTGCTTCTTGGTTTTCCTAAACTGAGCATTTTGCTGCCTGTGTGGTGGACCTGAGCTCTCCCCAGAACAGCAGAACTGTCCCTGCTGGGGGGCTTGGCTTCCCAAGTGGGGGCTGCCCAGCACCCACAGGTGCCTCCCCTGGAGCATCCCACACCCAGCTTTCCTCACGCTCAGGTCAGAGAGGAGCACGTGCCCTGCAGTGCCTGCAGTGGTTCTGCTGGGGCAGGGCCAGGACAGAGCAGCCTCTGTTTAGTCCGAATTTCTTAGAAAAACAAACGCTGTGGGTTTTTTACCTGGCAGACGGGCGTTTCCGTTCCTGGGAATTCTGCTCACACACGGCAACAAAGAGCTGACACAGGTCCAAGTCTGTGCCTGAGCTTTGAGCTCGGATGCTGTTGTTGGACCAGCTCACCCACCTCGAGCTGAGCACTTGGAGCTGCCCGGGTTTGGCATCTGGTGATCCCCCACGCAAGGAAAATCGGATACCTAGAGAGAAAGTCTTGATGCCAAAAACTCGCCTGCTCAGAGGGCCTGGAAATTGCTTCCCTGTTGCAAAGCACAGAGAAAAGATAAATTCTGAGCACAGTCCAAGAAAATCCTCCCACCCCGAGAAAGGAATTCAAAATGGGGAGTTTCCTGTCAATCAAAGTCATTGAGGATGCCCCGGTTGCCAACTGGCAATGATCCCCTGAGACCATGGAGCACCAGAGCTCCTCCATTCCAGCCGAAAAGTAGGATTTTTGTTGGCAAGTGTCACTTTAAACGGCGGTTTTATGGTTCACTCCTGCTAAATTTCTGAACCCAACCAGATCAGTGCTTTCGACTGAGCAGGGTCTTCTCTGGGAGAAACTCTCCAGGGAGAGGAAGGTCAGGGTGCAGAGGGGAGTAGTAGCTGCTCCCAGCCTTCCCAGTGCCTGTGCCCACGAAGCTGGGAATGGTCCTGGGCAAGTTGCCAGCCCCCAGATGACTTCCCATGTGTTACAGTTTTGGGAGGATTTTTGCTGCGAGAATGAACGGCAGGAGGCACAAATGGAGAGGGTGGGGGGAACCTTACCATGTTCCTCAGTGGGAAGCTCTGCTCTCATCAGGATTTTCCCTCGACCAACCAGAGAAAGCCCACTGGCAGTTTCTGGGCATGTTCCTCCTCCTGATGCGTGGCTCCCCAGGAACACCCTGTCACCAGCCTGTGCCGAAAATCTGAATATCATCAGGAGCTCAGGGCTGCCTCGAGCACCACTGTGTCGGGGCAGCTTATGGGTTGTGCCACCAGCTGCAGCATCACCATCACCAGGCTCAGCCCTCGAGGCAGTTCCCCCATCTCTGTTGGTCTCAGGGAGTCCCAGTCACACCTCTCTCCCAAATCCTTCCAATACCCTGGGCTGGTGCAAGGGATGGAGCTGTGCCTGGATCTGCAGCTCCTTTATCCTTGGACTTCAGGACATGGAGCAAAAATAGAAAGGGAAGAGTGACCTTTGCCATTTGAATAACTGTCTGCTGTGTCAGCACAGCACGTTTGGGGATTTTGCACAAGGTTCCAGCGGCTCTGAGCCAGGACCAGACAATTTTCATTCTCTCTGCTGGCAGCCATGAACTGCAGCAGGAATGTGGCCTCCTAATCCCTGCTCAGGGAGACACTCAGGAGAGAAGATGCCTTCCAGGGAGTGGGAGTGCTGACTCCAGGCTTCCCCCTGTGTCTCCATGCCAGAAACTTTCCCCTGACTGGTTGTCCAGCCGTGGAATGGGAAGGTGGAGGCTGCAGCAGAGGGATGGCATAGTATGGGATGGAAGGGATGGAAGGATTATGCTTCAAGGGACAGGATGGGAAGTGGAAGGCTGCAGGGGTGGGATGGGATGGGATGGGATGGGATGGGATGGGATGGGATGGGATGGGATGGGATGGGATGGTATAATATGGGATGGAAGGAATGGAAGGATTATGCTTCAAGGGACAGGATGGGAAGGGGAAGGCTGCAGGGATGGGATGGGATGGGATGGGATGGGATGGGATGGGATGGGATGGGGTGGGGTGGGGTGGGATGGGGTGGGGTGGGGGGGGAGGAGTGGGGTGGGATATACTGCAGGAATGGCATGGGAAGAGGAAGGCTGCAGGAATGGGATGGGAAGAAGAAGGCTGCATGCATGAGATGGGAAAGGCTGCAGGAGTGGGAATGGACTCAGGAATGCCACAAGGTATTTGTGATTTAGCAGTAAATCCTCACCCCATGACAGTCTTTTGAACACAAAAAGGTGTTTAAAAACAAAAGGTGAGAAACTGTGACCCTGCTTTCTGGGCTCAATCTCCTCTGTCACGGGGGGGATAAATGGCTCTCCCAGAGAGCTGAGAGCCTGTCCAGGGGCCTGGGGAGCCAGGGACAAGGCACCCATCTGAGCTGGATCCCCTGGGCACAGTGGGGGCACTGAGCACCCTCGGAGCTCCAAGCCAGGGAGAGCCCAGCACTGCCCGCAGGTAACCGGGCCCACCCCTGCCCCTGTGGCCTTCCTGCCTGGCTTGGCAAACCCAGCCCAGAGAGTGAAATTAGAAGCAATTAAAAATTAAGCTTGGCTTAGGCTCAGACCAAACTTTCTACCAATTTTAGCTGCTTGTTGCTTAGGAGACAGCATGTGCTGGAGTTCAGCCACTGACGCAACACCGAGGGGGTTTCTGCTGGCACGGAGCTCTGGGCCAGGAATAGACTCAAATAGACTCGAGGATGGCCAGAGAGGGATGAGCCAGGGTTGGAACCAAAGTGCAAAGGGGGCAGGACCTGCAGCACCTGACGTCTTATTTGCAAATTGGCAGCTTTCTGCTTTTCGATTAATTCTTGCTCAATCAATTCTTTTCCAGAGGAAAAAAAGGAGCTTTAGAGCTAAGGAGAGAAACAAGAAATTGGTTAAATCTTCCAGCAAAGACCCCCATGACCCCCCATTGAAGAAGGGACGGCTGGGGTGCCCCCAGAACCGCGGTGACGCAGCGGGGGCGGGCCGGGGGCTGGTGCGGCGGGACGGGTTCGACGGCCAGGGTGTCACCCTGGCAGGACCTGGAGAGCTTCCACAGCCACCTTGGCCGCCCCGGACACCGACTGACGGGCAGCACAGCTCGGCGCTGAGCAAACAGGGCCGAGGTCGGGGGCAAGGACAGCGGATGGCAGCGCTGCCGAGCGGCGACACCGCCCCTCGCTGCCCCCGGGAGGGCGATCCAGGGCGACGGGCCCCCCGGCAGCGCCAATGGGTGACAGCTGGCAGCGACAGCCCCGCGGTGACCCTGTCACCGCCCCTCCGGTGCGGTGGCAAAGGAAACCTCCCTTCTAAAGGCATTTCCCAGCTGAGGGGTATTTGCATCCCAGGACAAAACCAGGCGATGCCACAGGGGCTCTGCCACCATCCTGCAAACTGTCCCCAGCGGGTCCCAAGGCACGCCAGTCCCCCCGTCAGGCACAGAGGGCCCCTGTCCCAGGGCCACACTGTGGCTCTGAGCCCTGCCAGGCTGGGGGTGAGCAGGTGAGCCACCAGGTTGTCACCTGAGGGACACCACGGCCAAGAAGAAATTCACCCTCCAGCCACCCACTGCCAGCGGGGCTTCGATGCAGAAAAGCGGGAGATTTCAGGTTCTGCAAAGCCCGTAAACAGGATTACTGTCCTCTCTGATTTCACCTGGAAAGGACTTGGAGAAGACAAGATGCCATGGTCATGGGCAGTCATTTAAGATCCAGGCACAGCTGGCAGGTGGCCCAGCAGGGACACAGCCCCGGGTGCCCGGGGTGCAGACGGACACGAGCAGCCGTCGTGCTCGGTGGGTGTCTGAGCTGTGGCTCCTCGGGCCACGTGTCTGTGTGGGGCTGAGCTGAGCCATGTCCTTGCCTGCAGCACCGACCAGGTCACCCTGACATGCACTGAGTGCCTCAGGTCTCAGACACGGCTCCAGCACTCCAGACGGTTGCTGGAGGGGCAACTGCCACCCCTCATTTACATTACCCTGACAGTATCCCCCATAACTGACCAAACGAATCAGGCAGGGCTGGGAGAGCTCCCTAATTAACACAGTTATTATTAGCAATGTCAGGGCAGGTTTGCAAAAGGCAAGTTCAGAGTCCATGTGCCTGACAGCAAGCGGTGAGAGGGGTGATGGGACCATCCCGCATGACCGGGATGTCCTCTGTGTCACTTGGGAGTCCTGAGCACACCTGGATCATGGGAGCAGGGACATCCCTGGGTGCCAGATGGGTTGGATGGGCTGGACAGGCACTGGTCCAGGCCTTTGCAAGGGGATGAGCAGGGTCATGTTGTTGCCAGTCTTCCCCCACCAGCCAAGAAGATGCCCTTGGCTCATACCCGGGCAAATCCCAAGGGAATCGGGATCTTGCTATTCAGGCCATGACTCCTGGTGATGCCAGGAGCTGGATGTTCAGGAGGAGCAAGGTGAGAGGGTCCTGCTGTGTGTAGGAAAGCACACTGGCTGTCCTGCAGTGCTGCTTCTTCCCCAACCCCCAGATCACCCCGGCTCCAGCTCACAAACCAGCACCTCCGGGGGCTCTTTGCCGTATGTAGGGCAGCCCCGGGGTGCCCACAGCAGCTTGTGCACTGCCAGAGCTCCTGCCACTCCTGCTCCCCATTGAGCACTTGGAGAGGCGCCTAATTCGCCCTTTCAGAGCAGAGATAAGATGGATTAAGGCCTGCTGAATGCTTGCCAAAAGAATTGCCATTAGGCTCTGGAGTGCTTAATCTCCACCAGACTAAAAGCAGACAGGCTGCACTGCAGCTAGTCCTGTCTGCCAGGGGATAAACACCCAGTGCAGGGTTTCAGGGAAACCTTTGGAGGCTGCAAAATGCATCCCAAAGTGTACACGCTGTCCAGAGCACCCAAGGCTGGGTGCCAGGTCCCACACTCCTACTGGCTCCAAGGGATGACGTTGCTGGAAGTTATGCAAAGCACCGTGTTGGCCTCAGGAGCCTCAGATCATGAGGCTCAACGAGCCTCAGACACCTCTGCTCCTTGACTCTCCCCTTCCACGAGCTCGTCTCTGAGGCTCTTCCATCCTGGCAGCCTTATCTCCTGCAGATTAGCTCTCCAAAGCTGTCCTTGCCCATGTACTTCTCGGATGACTCACGTTTGTTATTTCCTGCCCCTATCTCTGATTTCCTTTGCTGTCCTCACACTACTGCTCCCCAAGGTCCAGCTCCTCCCCAGGGTGACCCCAGGGACCAACACGTTCCCCAGGCTCCGGGCTGATTTCAGAGGATAATTCAGAGGATAATGATGTTCCTTTCTGTGGAGCCAGAGCCCAGAGGGGGCAGAGCTCCCCCTCCCCTCCAGTGGTGACAGACAACCTCAAGTCCACTCCATGCATTGCCCAACACCCTGCATGGGACCCCTCCACAGCCTGGCATTGTGCCTGGCATGACCACCATGGCTCAGGGAAGGCAGTACCAGTCTGGTGCTTCATCCTTGCCCAGGACTGGCCTGGGGTTTCAGACCTCTTTGGAAAGCTGGACCAGGCAGGCCACTGTTTGCATTTTAGTCAAATCTTGGTGATGAGGACACTGTGCTGGGTGGCAGCTGCCACAGGGGAACCAGCCCCATGCACGCTGCAAACAACACCTCTCAGGATGCAGGATGGAGGGAATGGGCCCCATCAACCACACCTGCTGGAGACCTCTGGCCATCCTGCCACCCCATAAAGATGTTTTTTAAGTTCATTTTTGTTCTAGAACCTGGAAAGAGGCAGAGCACTGAGAGCATCCCAGGACAGCTGGGGAGGGATGTTGGTGGCAGGGTCTCTGGGGCTCATCACACCTCTGCCCTGGAAAACACTGACATCCCCAATGCCATTTGCTCTGGACTTTTCTTGATGGAAGAGTTCTCATCAGCATCCCTCTCCCACCAGCACTGTGTGGGTAAGTCAGGTTGTATTAAAGAACAGACACTAAAACCTCCAGCCCCCAGCCCTGAGCTGTTGCTTCCAGCACATTAGGATGCCCTGACCCCCAGCTTCTTTCTCATAGGTAACAAACCCTCCATCCTTCACTGCTCTCCCCCCATCCTTCCACTGCCATCCTCTCCCCTTCCGTGCCTGTCCCCTGCCCTTGTGGCCCATCAAGCCAGCAGCTGCCTCTGGCCATGGAGCAGATGGAGGCTGGGCATTGCTCTTCCCTCTCCACTGGCGTGATGCAACCCAGACTCCATCGTGGTGACACTCTGTCCCAGCCAAACAAACACAGCTCGGAGCCTCGTGCTCCATTGCAACAGCCTGAGGGCCCCAGCACCCCCGCCAGGGACAGCCCAGCCCGTGTCCAGCAGCAGCCAGGGCTGGCAGGGGCAGCTTTTCTGGTGCAAGCACCGTCCTGGCACCTCTTGGGGCCACTTTTTGACTGGGCTGTGGCCAACAAGACCAAGGAGGGCTGCATCCTAAACAGTCCCCGTTCCCACCGGTGTGATGAGCCCGGCTGGGCTCCCGTGGTGTCCCTGCATCCTTGCCTGGCTCTGCACCTGCTCTGCCCCCCACAGCAGAGCAGGGCTGGTGGGGACGTGGGGGGCATTAACTGATCCCTTAGGGGCATTTTGGTGCTTCCCCTGAACTCCCCATGGACACGGCAGGCGGTGAGAAGGGTCTGAGGCCAAAGTGAAGCCGTGGGGGTCCGTGTGGCACTGGGAGCCTCCCAGCTCATGGGATGAGCCGAGGCACCAGTGCAACTCAGAGCAGGAGCCAAGGGCACCGTCTGTCCCGGGAGCAGTGACACAGGGACAGGCACAGCCGGAGGCACCACCCCTGAGCCAGGACGGAGGCGGCAGCAGCGGGACCGGGGTGCGATGTCGGGGTGGTGGCGGCGGCTGAGCAGCGATGGGCAGATGTAGGTGAGAGTTAAGCCGTGCTGGGGACACTGAGCCTTCCCCACGCTCCCTTGATGTAATGTATTTGTGGGAGCAGCGTGTTCCAGCAGTGCCATAAACATGGGGAAGCAATAATCTCGCCTTTATCTGCCTGCGGGGCCTTGGGACCGTCTAAATTAGGAAACAAAGGAAAAAACAACAACTCCAAAGGGTTTGTTTTCTAGCTGAGCTGAAAATAGAGCAGAAGCTGTGAGGGGGAAGTTCAGCCCAGCACTTGGCATCTCCCAGGCATGGACAGTGTCAGCTCATTCAAAATGACCCAAAATAAAATTGTGGGTCATTTTATTACAGAAAACAATGACATCGCAGAAACTGAGGTTCTCACCCAGGGATGATTGTGAGAAGAAGTTTTCACTCAGATTTACCCAGCCCCCAGCAGGCTCTCACCCCTCTTCTCACCCCTTTGGTCCCCAAACTGGAAAGTCTTATGGTACCATCATCAACCATCACCAACCTATTGCCACCCATGACCAACCCCTCGCTACCAGTTGCCACCCATCCCTAACCCACCCCCAGCCATCACCACCATCACCAGCACATCACCATGACCCACCAACCCATCACTGGCCCATTCCCACCCATTCCCAGCCAGTGTCACCCACCCTCACTGGGGAACAGCCCCAGGCCCCTGTGGTGATGGGCAAGCCATGGCCAGGCCCTGCACGGGGCTGTGCTGGGACCTTTGGGGACAGTGCCTGTCCATGCAGGTGAAATGCTGGTGCCAGTGGGCTGTGGGGCAGCCCTGCCAGCCCCCAGGGCTTTTTGGGGCTCCCAGATCACAGCTCGTGTTATGAAAACCATAAATCATTAATTGCAGCTGGGAAGTGAAAGGCTGCGAGCTGCCGCCTGCGCAGACCCGCCGCTCATTCCAGGCTCTGCCCGCTCAAAGCAGGTCTCCCATTTATATTTCATGAGTGTGTCCCTCAGAAGCAGTTTTACAGTGAGAAGAAGGAATAATGCACGCTCTGCACAGAGCCCCAGCAGCCTCCTCCATCCCAGCCAGACCCCTGTGCTGCTGCACAAGAAAACCCTCCCCAGGCACTGAATCCTGCTTTCTCCTAAAATTTAGGGCAATCCATTAGGCCTTGTCCTACCCTTTGGAGGCGCGTGTGCCAACAGGCGGGTTGGCACAAGCCACCTCTTTCGAGGTGGATGTTGGGAGCACGCAGAAAGCCGAGCTCCATGGAGGTTGTCTCAGCCTGGGAGGCTTGTCTGGTCCTGAGCCCCAGCTGCTGGCCCGTCAGAGCAAATCCACATCAAGCCTCATTAAAAATTTGGGGCTCAGCCCAGGCACCCACTCCAGACATACACAGGCGAGGTGGAGGGGCACCCACACAACGCCCACACCCCGTGAAGAGCTGTCCTGAAGAAACACCTCCCTGGCTCAGTGGTTTTGGGCACTTGCCAGGATCTGGGCTGACCTGGGACCTTTCCCTCCCGGCTGGGAGGTGGTTTGGGGTCTTGGGGTGGTGCCCTGGGTAGTTGCATAGGACAAACTGTGTTTGTGCCCGTGCAGCTGCAAGCAGAGTGTTCTCCCCTCAGCGCTCCCAGCCTGGCTGCCTCCCGTGGGCGGTTGTCAGCTCGGGTTCAGGTCTCCCATCACCTGCTCTGAGGAGCCTGTCTGCTTGTTTGTTCTTGCCTGAACACGTTAATTAACCTGAATTAAAGCGTCATTTGAGCTGACAGTGCTGGGCTCCCTCGCGGCGACGATGTTCGTTACAATTACCACCTGGGCAAGGAAATTACAGCAGAATTCCTGCACTGCCAAAGTCCAGGAATGCTCCACGAGTGGGACCCACGGACCCAGGATGGGGCTGGGGTAACAGCAAAGAGCCTGTTCCCATGCAACTTGCTGGAAACAAGGGCAGATGCAAAAAAACCCTCGAACCTCTGGGACCACGGGGCTTTGCCAGGGGAGTTTGGTCCCCATCCAGCCTAGGGATGATGGGGACAAACTCCTGTCCATGATGCAGCAGCTGCTGTTCATGGGTTTGGGGTGGGACCCACCAAAAAGCTCCGTCCCCAGAGGAGATGCAGCCCTGGGATGGGTTGCAGAGCCATGGGCTGTCTCCGTTCCTGCCTGGGGTTTCCAAACCTGGTTGCACCGTGCTGTAGCTGTCCTGACCTGGTGCTGGGACTGGTCCTGCTCTGACAGGCAGGGACATCCCATGGCCCCTTCCCTCTCTCAGCACCCACCGTGTCCTGCCAAAGATGTGGCTTTTCCTAGAGGTGAGTGGAAGTACACAGAAGTCCATATGGAGGGAGGGAGGAGCATGGCCAGGTCAAGGACCATCACTTTGGGCCTTTTGCCCCTGTTAGTGACCAAATGGTGGAGGGTCCTGCATCATGCAAAGGTCATGCAGCTCCATCCTCCTCCAAGCAAGAGTTCCTGCAATGCCCCCCAGACCAGGAGCAGTGTGGGGGTGTCAATGGGAGTCCCTGTGCCCCAGGTCAGGGATTTCCATTGGCAGTGAAAGACAAAGCCTGACCCAAATCCAGCCCCTGTGCCCAGGGTCTGTCCCAGCACTCTCAGCCTGCAGTGGGTGCTCCCCATCCCTGAGCAGCACACTCCCGTGGCTGCAGGCATTGGAGGGTTGGAATGCTGCTGCCCAAGGGCAGGAAATGCCAGGGAAAGCCCAGCTAGAGCCAGACTTTAAAACTAAATTATACCTTGACTTTTCCACCAGCTTTAGCACGAGCTGTGACCTTTGTCAGCAAGCTTCAGTGGGTTTGGATATGTTCACATTTGCATGGGGAGAAAACCCACTTTTCCATGTCCCTCTGTAGCCCTTTTCCAATGCCTTGGATATCCAATGCAGTTTCTGTGCTGTGTGTTCTCACTCGTTCAATGAATAATCAATTTAACTGCCATATGCACTGCTCATCGAGAAAGAAACTGCTTCTTGTTAAAGGTGTGAAAGTAAGTCATGTGTAAAATTAGCTTAGCCCTTTGCTAAGTCAGATGGGAATTGCTTTCAAGGCAATACAACCTGCCCAGATTCCCAGGAGCTGGACCATTTTCCACACCAGCTACTGCTTTGCAGAAGAGGGAAATATTTTCCCACTATGTATGTGATGAGGGTTCTGGGTGGCAGAGGGAAGAGTGGTCACCAGAATGAGAGCCTGAGCCATGTCCCCAGGCTTTGAAATAACCAGCCTGGGAGAAGAGATCCCAGTGCCCAGGGGGAACTGAGGGTGGCTGTCCCCACATTTTGCCTATGGGTGCCCAGCTTTTCTTTTTGCTTTGAAGAAAAATGAACTTCTGGGGTGGGATTTGCCCCCACTCCGGGGATTTGGACATTAATTTGTAATGGGGATTAAGAGTTCAAATCCCTTAAGCAGCTTTTGCAGTCCCATCCCTCGCTCCCCTCGCTGTCGAGACCCCTGGCCAGCCCTGCTCCAGCGTGGTCATTGTCTGCAAAACCCCCACATCAGCAGGGCACTGGGCACTGTGACACTGGCACCACATCATCAAGGATCCATCTGCCCTGAGGGTGATGGACACACAGCTCTATCCAGCACCCGGGGGGGAAAGCCCAAAGCAGCCTGGCCGGAGGTTTCGCTGCCCGACTCCATCCCCGCTCTGGGCACGGAGCATCTGCTGGAGCTGTGACCTGGGCAGTGGGAAGGGCTTTTACCATCCAAGACTAACATGGACTTTAGCAAAGGCTCTGACATCCCCTGAAACGTCTCAGGTTCAGCTGTGCCCCTGGAGTCACCCTTCCCTAAACCACAGGGCTGAGCCTCTGCCCCTGCTCCTTTGGGAATGGGGGTTTAAGGCCTGATCACCCCCAGCACCAGGCACTCCCCAGGGCTGAGGAGCAAGTGCAATGTCTCCACAGCAAGACACTTCTGTAGACTGACACCATTTCCCTGCTTAATTACCAAGGACTTTTAAGCAATTTCCACTATATTTTAGTTCTATGTGTTGGTTTCCTTCCAATTTCCCCCTGGGAACATCTGTCATGGTTTAAAGGCAAGGGACAGGTTCAACAGCCCAACTTCCAGGGCAATAAACCCAAGGAGAAGGACTGGCCTCCTGGTTTGGATGGAGGGAAAGGCTGTGGGTGTATTTTTCTCACCTGAAGGCTGCTGGCAGCACGTGGGATGCTGGAATGCCATGGCAGATGGCAGAAATGTGGCAGGAGGGGGCTGGCAGGGCTCCCTCTTGGGCAGCACCCTGAGCCCCAGGGCTTGACCCTGGTAGGGGGTTAAGGGTGAGCATGGCCCCCAGGTGTGGGATGCTGGATCTCTGGGGCATTCCTTCACCCCCTGCCTGGGAAGAGGGCTCTGCATCACAGATGCATGTGGACCCCTTCCTGGATTCCTCCACAAGGTCCTGTCCCCAGCTGGGATATCTGGGGGAGAGAGGTGTGAATTTGGGGGTTGTCCACCCTGGTTGTGCCCTGGTGATGTGGAAGGTCGAGCACAATGCAGGGGTGCAGTGCCCCTCTGTCCCCTGGCGTGATGCTCCGTGTGCCATTGGTGTCACCCCACCAGCTCCTCCACTGAGGACACAGAGCAGGATGGTCCCAGTCTGCCTCAGGGTATCCTGGGGCAATTAGGGCTCCTCTTACCAAGGGCTTTGGGGCATGGGGTGAGCAGGGGCATCCCTGAGCCTGCTGCCAGACACAGCACGGCCTCTCCACTGAGTCACAGTGAGAGGAGGGTGCCCAAACTCGCAGCAACCTCAGCAGCAGCCCAGCCCCATTAGTAACCATCTCCATGAGGATGTTCCTAGATCACACTGCAGGCAGCCACAGGGGTTGGGGAAAATGAGGGCTGTCTTCTTGCCACAGCCCTTCTGCCTCTCTGGGATCACTAATCCCACTGCCCACTCCCAGGGTGGCAGCTGCTTTGCTCTCCCCTCCTCCTCACATTCCCAGTCAGTCTCAGCAGACATCCCCCTTTAGCTCAGAGTGTGCTGCTGGTCCCTGAGTAATCCTGCAAGACCCTGGCAGCTCGGTCCTTGTGTTGTCCTGGGCCAGCAGATCCCACTGCCCCAGCTGCCCTCACCTCTCAGCACCCCATCACTCTCCATGGAGGAGGTCACTGCTGCCCTCAACCACTCACAACCCCCCAAGAAGCAAAGTCTGGCTTGGGAAGGGAGAGGGAGATGCTGCATCTGCATCCCCATCCCCACTGACAGCCCTGCTGCAGGCTCTGCCGAGCTGCTCCTGCAGAAATTCCGTGGAGGAGTTCTGTAACAGCAGCAGCAACAAAATGATCTGTCAGACCTTTCACATCAGGGGGTGGCCAACAGGCTGGTGTGGAGCAGAGCCCGGCGAGTGGGGAGGGAGTGGGCACCAACCAGGGAGATTTTCTGTGCCAGTGGTCACAGTGAAACGTGCCAAACTTCACATTAACACAGCGATGGATGCCTGCAGGCACCTCAAACCAACAAAAACCCTCCTCTGCCCACTGGGAAACAAAGGCAGAGGCTGACTTGGATTTCCTCTGAAAAAAATGCAACTCCAGACAAGCATGCATTTGAAAAGCACACAGTTCCCAAAGGCTTTTGTCATAGAATGAAGGGAACACCCTTGGAAAAGACCTCTTAAGATCATTGAGTCCAACCATTAACCCAGCACTGCCAGGTCCACCACTAAACCATGTCCCCAAATGCCACATTGAGTTTTAGGGCCCAAGACAGCACAGTTAAAGCCATGGCCATGCACCAGTGACCTGAAGAACAGCTCTCACTTGTGTCCCATCCAACATGTGTGTCACTGTGAGATGGGAGCAGCTGTGGTGCACTCAGATCTGACCCAGAGCCACACGTAGAAGGGACAGTCAGCAGAGAGGAGAGTGGCAACTGCAGCATCCATTTGCAGGTGCAGGATCCCACGGCAATGCTGGGAATGGAAATCCCCTGGGAGCCCAGGCCTGAGCTCACCAGTGTATTAGCAGCCAAACAGGCCAGGCACATTAGGTTCTTCTGTCTATGAAGTGTTCCAGATGTTCATGTCTCTGCTTTGTGCTTGTGCTGTGCCAACTGACCCTCCCTGACACAGGGAATGCATGGGGAGGAGAAACGCAGGCAAGATCAGCTCTTTGTGGTTTGCATAAGCTTCCACTCCTGTGCCTGAGCCAGGAAAGCAGTGAATTTGCAGAGTTTTTTCAATGCTGCCCCGAGGAAATTCTGAGTTCGGTTGGGGGCACTAAAAACCCGCAGCAAAGCTGCCCTCAGCTGGGGTGGCAGCAATGGGCTGTGCTCAAAGAGGTTTCTGTGAGCGCCCCAAAACCCTCCACAGAGCACCCCCACCTCCTGCCCCAGCTCTCAGGGCAGAGTCAGCATCCTTCAGCATCCTTCACCCTCCATCCCTCTGCTGTTTGCTGGTGAATCAGCCCCAGATCTTTAGGTGACACTTGCAGGGGTCCTGGACTGAGGGCTGGAGTTTCTGCAGCATCTCCCCACTGCTAGGGAGGATCTACATCAGCGGGATCAGTTTGAGGTCAGTTCCTTTGGTCTTGGGAGAGACCCTTCCCTCGGATCAGGAAGGGGAGTCACACTGAGGCAGGGCTGAGGATCCCTCTTCCCACCTGGGATGGGACAAGTAGCTCACACTAGGGCACCAGGGATGCACCAGAGCTCTATAATGCACCCGGCTCTTGCTAATATGCTGCTGGAAAGTCCAAAGTGGACAGTGCTAAAATGAAGTGTGATCTCCCATTGAACAGCCCCGACTGCCCAGGACCCACATCTGCCTATGCAGGACCCTGGATTTTGGGGGCTGGAGGCAGGGATGGTGCTCCCCACACAGTGCAGCCGTGTTTGACCCAGGGGAGAGCAGGACACTGCCGAGGGTTTGCAAGAACAAGGCACCAAAGCAACTTTGGACATACAGACCTGGCAAACCAGGCAACTACCAACACCCAAGACCAGCACTCCACACCCAGGAGCAACATTCCACACCCAGGAGCAACACCAAATGCTTGTCCTCAGTACCAGGACCAAGACTTAGGATCAATACCCAGTAGCACTCCTAGTACCAGCCCTCAGTACCAGCTCCAACACCCAATGCTGACTCCCAGCATCAAAGTGCTGATGCCCAGCACCATCCCCAGCACAAAGACCCTGTACCAGCACCAGTGCACGAGCCACCAGCGTCCCACCTTTCAGCCCAACAGAAACAGTTTAGGGTTTGACCCATTCACACACGCAGACTTTCCCAGCTCCTCACCCCCAACAAAGGAGAAAGAATGAATAAAATCCATAAAGAAGGGAGAGGGGCTGGGAGTGGGCAGGAGCCCCCCAGTCCCCTGGGGCTGGGAGTGGGCAGGAGCCCCCCAGTCCCCTGGGGCTGGGAGTGGGCAGGAGCCCCCCAGTCGCCTGGGACTGGGCTGGGCTGAGGCATTTCCTGCACATGGCACAAAGAGCCACAAGAACTGCTCCCCCCAACACGTCCTCCCACGCCTGCGCCGGCTGCCTGGACGGGGTCTCCGGAGGAGACGAGCTCACGCAACAACCCTTCTTCCAGGCACTCGTGCTGCTGCCTTCAGAGCTTTATGAATATTGTAGCAAGGCCGCTCCTTTCATCTCCGCTTCTTTCCAGGGAGGCCCAAACCTTCTGCACATTCATTTTCCACCTCGCTATTCCCCTCAATTATTTAAACTCGCCTTCCCAAAAGCGGGGCCCTTCCATTATCGCTCCGTCCTCCGCGGCGCGTGTGGAATTTGGGGACTTGCAAATTCGCTCCGTTTCTTTGCGTTCGTGCAGAGCAGCAGGTTTCACAGGCTCCCCTCCCCGCTCCCTTCCAGCCTGGCCCCAGGCCACGTTCACAGAGGCCCTGGCCACGAAAGCCTCAGAGTCGAGGCAGAGCACAGCAGCTTTTTCCTGGGGTCCTCGATGCTGCGGAGCTTCCCAACACAACCTTGACCATTTCCATGGCTCTTCTTGCTGGTCCTCCCCCCGAGCTGTGGGGGAGCCAGATGCCCCTGCACCACAGCTGTACCAACGTGGCTCACACCAGAAAAGTCCCTCGCTGTTCTGTGCTCAGCCTCAGCAAAGCTGAAAATACCTTCCAGGGCTCCCTGTGGGGTAGATCCCTCCCCTATCCCTCTAATGAGACATCCCCAATTAATTGCCTCGTAACTAGAAGGTAGGAATGCCAAGCCCAGCTCCCCAAACACTTGAAGTTAAAACCTGGAGGCTCAAATGTTGCTGGAGAAATGCAGTTTTCAATAAAACAGATTCATATTAACACCTCCTTTGTCTGTTTCTGAAAGGTGGCAGCTGCATTTGGACACCACCACGTGTGTGCCTTCCTGCTGGCACAGCTCCCAGCACAGCCCCACGCCGCTGGGCTCCGGCCACAGCTGAAGAGGGGGGTCTGGAGGAGCTCTGGAGGTGCTGGCGGGACACAGGAGCTGGGGAAGGGGTGACTCAGCCGCCTTTGACGCATCTCGATCTCCTCCCGTCACGCCTGAACCTGAGCCGGGGCCTTGTGGCTGCACCAGCCCTGCCCACACGCTGTGCCCTGGTCGGGTGTGAGCAGTGAGACCCTCAGTCCCTGCTCCTCCTCCCCATCCTCCTGCTGTTTGTGTGCCATCCTCTGGCTGTTGCAAACCCTGCTAGTGGTCTCTTGGTTTGCCTCATCCTCCCTGAGGCCACCGTGGGAGGACTGGGGTCTTCTTGCCCCACGTGGGGGGTCAAGGGTGGTGGGGATGTGCAGTGTGTCCCCTACAGACTGGCCACCTCCACCAGCACCGTGTTATTGCTGTTATTATTACTCATTTGTGCATTTACTGGCACACAGATTCAGGCTGGAAATGGGTTGGAGGCTCCAAGGGGACACTGATGTGGAGGGGCTGCCAGAGCCCTCAGCCTCCAACAGCACCAGCAGCATCACCAGAGCAGGAAGACCCTGCTCTGAGCAGCTCCCGGCTTCATGACCCCCCAAAACACTCCAACAGGGGCACATGCAGCTCCTCTAGGGCTGTGTCAGCAACATCCCCCAGTCCCAGGTGGACACTGGGAAGTGCCACTGTGGCACTGCTGACCAGTGACCCTGTGGCACCAGCCCTGCTGGGGTTCCATCCCTTCCCTGCCACCCCGACTTGTTTGGTGGCCTGTCCCCAGCAGTGGGACCCCCGGCCCACCGTGGCCAGGCCAGCGCTCGCCTCCGTGCGTCACTGCCTGAATTAATCATCAGCCTCACTCCGCACCCGACTCCTCACTTAAAGAGATTTTTGCACATTAAAAATTAACAGCACTAAATGATTGATGTCCAAGTCCCCCTGCACCCCGAGGAAGAGCTCAGGCTGCTCCAGCTTCACTTTCCACGAGGGCTCCAGCGTGTCCTTGTCCCCAGCCATCCCCTCCACTGCACTGGGCATCATCTGGGGGAGAAAACATAGCAGTGACCCCCCCAAAAAAGCCACCATTAGCTCTCTAGAGCTGCTGTTGGTCTGGTGGAGGTGGTTTAGGTGGTGGAGCATCCTCAAAGCCTTGGAATGTGCCCATAGTGGCCACCACCAGCAGGGAGGGGATGCTCTGCCCCTGTGTGGGTCTTGGGGGATCTCAGGGGCTCTTTGCCAGCCTGAGCAGAGCAGGGCTGCAGGCATGAGTGGGAGCTGCTGTGGAGGCCTTCTGCTCTCTCCCCCCATGACTCCATCTCTCTGTGCCACTCCAAGCCGTGGCAGGTATTTGGAGCAGCCATTGAGGTGCTGCACAGGTCAGGGGGGCACAAAAGTCTTCTTTGCACTGACCTGGGCCACGTGGGCTCTTGTCCATCCTTTCACTGTCCCACCAGCCATGACAAGCTCCTGCTCTCACCTCCAGCACAGCCTGGCTGCCTCCTGCCCCGACTCAGCACCCATCCCATGCACCCACCCCGATCACTCACCATCTCACCCACCCCGTGAACCCTCCCACCTCCTGCACCCACCTTCTCACCCATCCCCTGCTGCCACCTCAGGCACCTGTCCCCAGCACCCCACAGCTCCAGCATCCACCCCCAGGAACCCCTCGTGTACACCCACCCCCAGAACCCACCTCCAGCACCCCTCGTGTACACCCACCCCCAGAACCCACCCCCAGCACCCCTCGTGTACACCCAACCACTAAACCCACCCCCAGCACCCC
>NW_016690470.1:62124-63929 GCF_001604755.1 Lepidothrix coronata
CCCGCCCCCCCTGTGCCCCCCCCGCCCTCCCTCCCCCGCCGTTAACGGGGCGGCAGCGCCCCCTGCCGGCCCGAGCGCACCGGGGCCGCCCCGGGGCCGGGGGGGGTCGCGGGGGTCGGGGCTGGGGACGCGGCCTCGGGGGTGCACCTTGGGAGCCGAGAGCGCGGGGTCACCGCCACCCCGACACCCCCTCACTGTACCATCGTCCCTTCTCCTGCCGCTCCCTCACCCCGTCACCGCCACACCGCTTCTTCCGCGGGCAGCTGCGGCTTTCCCCCAAAGTCCCCCCGGCCCCAGCTCCAGAGGGCACGCTGGGCAGGGCCCCGACGTGCTGCCCACCTCACCAGCTAGCCTGGCATCTCTTTCTGCGGTCGCTCAGCCCCAGCTGTGCCGTGGTGCCCTGCTCCCCCCCCCAGCCACCACTGCCTCCACTCCCCTCTGCCCGGTGAGACTTGGGGTCCTTTGCCCGCCCTGTGGCATCACCGTCCTATTCAGAGCCCGATGGGCTGCACCACCCACCACCCAAGTGCTCGGCCAGGCTTTGGCTCCTCATCTCCTGGAAGCCTCATCAGTCGGGGGGGGGAGTCACTTCCTCAGCTTCGCGCTTCCCTCACACCCTGCTCAGCCTCGACACCCAGAGCCCGTGTTGGATCCCCCAAACACACATTTAATCACTGACAAATATCCCTTATTTCAGGCGTCTGTCCTCTTCCTGGGAGAGACGAGTCTGGAGCAGTGCCAGGGGACCGGAGCAGCACTCTCGCCGCCCACAGTGCCCCCGGTGTCCAGTAGCGCTGCCGGTGCTCCCTGCCCCGTGTCCCATGGCTGGGGGGCTGTCCCTCTTTTCCTGCCCCTCAAGGGAGAAGGCACGCAGGTCTCGCACGCCTGGCTGCTCCCCGTGTCCCCGCGGGGCTGTCCCTGTCCCCGCCGCGCAGATGGGCTCAGACCAGCGACTTCAGAGGCACCACCTACACTGTGCAGCATCTGCAGGAAAAATTCCCGTAGACTGGCCACCTTCCAGCTTCTCTCGGCTCGCCGGCAAAGAACGAACCGGCTGGGTGCTGTCACCGGGGCCGCGGGGCAGCCGGGGCTCCCAGACCGAGTCTGGCAGAAGGGAGCTCTCAGAGGCGGCGGCGATGGAGCAACACGTGGGGAACGCGTTCCTGTCGTGCAGGTGGGGTGGGAAGTTCCCGGTGGAGATCCGAGAGCTGAAAGCAGCGGCAGAGATGCTGCCCAGAGGAGGATTCAGGCTCCGAACCAGCCCACGGAGGGAAGGGAGTGGGAAAGCCCATCTCCTTGGCCCCGCTCCACCGCTGCCGGCTCAATGGCCCGATTGTCTGCCGGGACCAGATGCGCCGCTCCGGGCGGCGGCACAGAGGGGCTTTTCTGCTCCTCTCAATGACAGATCTGTGCCGTTCCCGTCGGGAAGGTCCCGCTGCGCCGCCCTGGCCCTTGCCAGATCCCCGGCAGCCGGGAACCTGCTGGCCGCGGGGCGCTGGGCGGAGAAGGACGCTCTGTGTGCCGGACACACGTGGCCTTTCCCGATTCCGCTGGAAATGTCATAAGGGAGTCAGATGCCTTCAGCTCGAGGGCTCTGCGGCGGGGAGAATGGAGCTGGGGCGGGGAGAGTGGAGAAATGTGGAAACAGCTGGAAATAACTTCCCAGGGAAAGACTGGAGTTGGCTTACTGGTGGCTGTGCAGGGCAGGACATTCCCTCTTTGTCCTAAGGAGTCAGCTAGCGTCTTTACTAGGTGCTGGAGGCAGAGAGCACAGAAGCAGAAGGGATTTGGGGGCTAGGGTGTGC
>NW_016690470.1:65216-69476 GCF_001604755.1 Lepidothrix coronata
TGTCAGGGTATGGCTTCCCCCAGTGGCTTCAGCCTCCAAGCCAGCCCCTTCCCTGCCAGCTTGGCTGGGTCCGAGCACCGTGCGGGCACCCACAGCCCCTCGGGGACCCTTCCCCAGCTCCTGGCAGTCCACGCACAGCTGGAGAGCTGGGGGAGCTGCTCTGGCTCCGCTCTCTGCTCTCTTGTTTTGCTGCAGTGTCCTGGGGAGGAAGGATCCGAGCAGAGAGGCGACAAGAGGAAACGAGCTTCCCGTTCACTCCCAAACCTGCAGGCAGAAAACAAGGACATCCTGCCAGGGCAGCTGGGCAGGGACACTGAGCCTGCACGAGGGCAGCGTGCTGGGCTGGGATATTGCTGGCACTGACACCCTTTCCTACAGGGACTGGGCCAGGCAGAGCCCCACAGCCTTTGTCTCTGGTCCCCACAGCTGGGCCAGTCATTTGTGGGGCCATGGAGGGGGTGGTGGAGCCAGGAGAGAAGCTCGGGCAGATTTGGTGGAGCTGGAGCAAGGGGAGATGAACTCAGGCAGCCAGGAAATGACTGGAACACATCCCACTGTCTGTTTTCCAAGTGCACCCTGAGCACGCACAGCTTCTCCCTGCCATGGGCCACCACTGGCCAGCCTGGACACCCTGGGCTTTGGAGCCCACTGCCCCAGAGAGGACAAAGATGCTCGGGGCTGTAGGTTCCTGCTGCTCATGGAGGGGACCAGGATGCCCAAGGGTTGGGATCCCACTGCCCAGGGAACAAATGGAATCATCCAGAGCCGCAGCAAATGGGATGGCTCATGCTGCAGCACTCTGAGCTGCAGCCCTTCCCCATCGGCATCTTCAGTGGCATTTCTCAGGGTGTGTCCATCCAAGGGCCATCTGAATGACACAGGGTGACAGCAAACGTCCACTTGCAGCCTGTCAAAAGCCTGGCCAAGTTTTGTGTGTGTTCTCATGTGCCGACACCACCCATTTCCTGTGCTGCCTGCGGAGGGACAGGGACACAGTGTGATCTGTCAGCCTGCAGCCACCTCCAGCTCCTGGGGCTCTGTGCCCAGCAGGCTGCAGAGAAGCACTGGGCCATGCTGGTGTGTGTCACAACACACCCCCACACATGTCAACTTTCCAACTGCCCTGATGGGGAAGCTGAGGCACGATCGCATGCACAGTCCCAGTAGGACTGGCAGAGAGCAAACGATTGGGATTCACAAGGAAAATAATTTTTTGAGTCCTTATTCTGCACCATAAAATCTTTTTAATGTTTCTGATTCTACGAAAACTCATCAGCTCCCAGAGCTTTCTGTTCAGATGGATGCTCTCGGGAGGGTCAGGGCTGGTTTCCCTGGCCAACATGGGAAAACAGCGTGCCAGGCCCTGCCATGATGCCATGAAAGTCTGCAGAGCCCCAGACAGCTGAAGAACAACATTCCAGCACCAGAAAACCATCGTTTTATGGCAAAACGGTCCCTACAGAAGCCTAACAAGCCCTCCCGCCGTTCCATGTAGGGTGATGAGAGAGATTCTGAATACAAAAGCTCGGTCCCAGACCATGGCAGTGCCTGGTCCTTACCTGTAGCCTTCCAGGACTGAGCATCTGCGCACCTTCCACCCACCCAGGCACCAGCCTGAATACTCACAACCTCACAGATGCACCAGAGCTCAGCATAGGCACAACCAGGACGCTGGCACAGCCGGGACACTGGCACAAACAGGACGCCGGCACAACCAGGACGCCGGCACAGCCGGGACACTGGCACAACCAGGACGCCGGCACAGCCGGGACGCCGGCACAGCCGGGACACTGGTACAGCCGGGACACCGGCAGCTGCTGCCATTTGCCTCCAAGCCTGGGTTTGGTTACAACCGCCAGGCACTGCTGGCCTGGGCAGGCTGGTGCCACAGCTCGGACCGGTCCTGGCTCAGCGTCCCTGGCCCGGGGTGAAGCCACCGTGCCGGCCGCCAGCCGAGGGTTGGGAATTGCCTTGCTCTGTGCGGCCTCCGGGGTGCAGTTGGGATTGGCACGGGGTGTGAATACCAACCAGCCTGTGTGAGTTCTCTGGCCGTGGCTTCATATTTGAGTCCCGCAGAGCTTCTTCAGCAAACAGCGAATAATTCTGAATTCTTCAGAAAAAAAGGGCTGTCCCTTGGGTTTGATTCTTCTCGAGGAGTCTGATCCCCGTAGGGAACAACACTTGTTCAAAGGCTGCTCGTGAGTTTCAGCCTGGAAATACCTCCAAGCTGCCACAGTTTTGTGCTCCAGCACTGCGTTCAAGCAGCCCCAGGGCTGTATTTCCTTGGGGGCATTGGGTGGTTTGAAGCCTCCCCACTGTTCCACAGCTCAGCACCAGCGCCAGGGTGGCAGAATTTGTGTGGGCAAGGTCTGGCACCCGCAGAGCTGTGGTGACATCACTTTCCCGAGCTCGTGTTTCCTCAACTCCTCCTTTATGTTTTTAGTTCCCCTCGCAAGGAGGAAACTGGAATTGCTCCCTGGCAGTGGGTGACATTTTTGTCAGATGTCCAAGAGCAGGAGTGAGGAACCTGGATGTGAGCCCTTCATGGAGCTCTGAGCCAGGATGCAGGGCACGAGCTCTGCAGGGCAGCTGGAAGGTGGGCTCTGGTGGGACTTAGATCATCATGCCAGACTTCACCTTTCCTGACCTGGATGGAGAAGCCAAGCTACACAGTGCAGAGGACCCAACCAAATCCTTTGCCAAGCAGTCAGTGAATCGACAAGAGCAGAGCTATTCCAGACCTGCCGTGGAGACAGAATGAGGGCGTGAAATCACCAAGTTCATTACCACAGGATGCTGGGGAGGCCAAGTATGTAAATGGGTTGGAGAGGGACGAGGTCTGTCGGTGGAGGTAGATCCATTAGGGCTATTAAGGTACTTCCATCCGGATGCAAAATCTTTCTCAGGAAGTCCCCAAACTGCCAGCCGGCAGCTGGGAGGGACATCGGGAAGCACATCTTGTTTCTCCTGCTCTTCCCGTGAGTAGCGTCACAGAAGAGACAGACGTGGAAAAATACCTGGGGGGGCTCAGGGCTGAAAAGGAAAGAAAAAGAAGCAAAAGTCCTTCTCTGAGGGTTTCAGCGTTTAAGGGAGTTGGAGCAGTTAGTGAGGGCAAACTCTGAGGTGGGGAATGGCCGGGGTCCCTGCGGGATGGGGAGAGCCCAGAGCTCTCGGCTGAACGACCAGCACGGGAAGCAGGCGGGGAAGAAAGCTGGCAAGAAAAGGAGACAAACAGCCGCTGCTGGGACAGGGAGGGCTGCCAGGAACCCAGCGGGGCCAGGCCGGGGAGCCCAGCCAGGGCCAGCGGCACAGGGCTCCCGGCCATGAGTGGGACGAGGGCAGGAGGTGCGGGGGATGGCTGTGCTGGGGGGAGCACAGTGGGGCTGGGAGCTGGACCCCAGCCACCCGCTGGTCCCCGGCCAGCTGCGGGGTTGAGGTCAGGGCAGAGGGTACCCCAGCGCTGGGGTGACGTGAAAGGATTCCCCTTTCCGCAGGGTGACCGTCCCCGAGGCGGCCAGGTCAGAGAGAATCCAGTCCCCACGGGACTGGAGTAGGTGCACTCCAACCCCAGGGTAACCAGCGCGGGGGATCCCCCGGCCCTGGGGACACAGGGGAAGGGGACATCCCCCTTCCTGGGCTCCCTGGGACAAGAGACACCCCTTCCTCAGGGTAACCAGAACAGGGGACCCGGGGGTGACAAGGGTAGGGGACACTCCCCTCACAGGGACACCCCTCCCCCGAGGTGACCGGAACGGGGGACATCCCACCCCGGGGGGCCACGGGGACAGCGACACCTCCACCCCGGAGGAGAAGGGGGCTAGCGGGGATGCCGCGGGGCGAGCGGCCGGAGGCGGTCCCCGTCCCGTCGGGCCTGGGGCCGGTCCCCGCCCGCCCCCGCCCCGCCCCGCCCCGGCCGCTCCCGCTCCCGCTCCCGCTCCCGCCCGCCCTCGGCCCGGGGCTGCGGCGGCAGCGCTGCCCGGCGCGGCGGAGCAGCCCGAGAGCCCCGGGCCCAGGACGGCGGCCCGGCTGCAGCCCAGGAGCCCGGTGGCACGGTGAGGGGCGGCGGGGACCGGGCGGGACGGGACGGGCGGGGGCGGCGGGTCCGGCGGGGCGCGGGCTCGTCCCCGTGGCGGTCCCCGCAGGGCCCCGCACCCGCCGCCGCCCGGGGCCCGCCGAGGGGCCGCTCCGGAGCCCCCGCGGCCGCGCCGGGACCGCGCCGGGATGGGGCGGTCCCGGCATCCGCCGCCCCGAGGGCTCCGC
>NW_016690470.1:70258-80957 GCF_001604755.1 Lepidothrix coronata
GCTGGGACCCACAGGGCTGGGGCTGTGACAGCCCAGGCTGCTGCAGGCCCCTCTGGAGTGCTGGAGAGCACAGGGGTGCTGCGGGGTTTAGGGTGCCCCCTGTGTGCACATGGAGAACCCACCCTGGGGTTGTGCACGATGCTGTGTGTGTACCCCAGCTGTCCACCTGGGCACCTGGGGTGTAAATTTAAACACTTCATCCCTGAACCCCTCCTGGCAGCAGGGCAAGCCCAGGCCATCACTGCTGACCCTGTGTGTCATCAGCAGCCTCAAGGGAATTAGGAGGTGTTGGTGGAAGGTGCTATTGGGCAGCTGCCACGAGGGTGCAGGGCAAGGGGTTGATGGTCTCTGGTGGAGCTGAAGGGACCCTATAACGCTGTGGGTGTGAAGGGGCACATAGAGCTGATCCCCACATGGGTAAGTCTGTGTATGGATTCTACATCTGTGGTGTGTGAGCTGAGGGAGGTCTCTGAGGGCTGGAGCGCGTACAGAGCCTGGGCAGCCCCTGCAGCCTCTCAGCCAACCGGGCTGGTGATGACGACACTCCAGAAATAACAGTCCAGCCCTGAAATTACACTGTTGAGAAGATCGAAGTGTTTCCCTTTCCCTCCCTGGGTCAGCACTGGTGCACCACCCACCTGGGATCCGGCTCCTCTGAAAGCAGCCCCAGCCTGGACAGCACAGCCAAGGTGGCCTGGGCAAGTGGGCACAGGCTGTCACAGAGCAAAGGCCCTCCCGTACAGCCCCACGGCAGGGGATGGGGATGGGACAGGGACGGGAATGCGTGATGAGCCCCAGATACCTCCTGCTGCATCCAGCCACAGTGCCGGCGGGTGACACTGCAGGTGAGGGGCACGTGTGACAGCTGGCTCCGTGTGAGGAGCCCCAATCCCAGCAGGTTGCTGGCACTGGAGGAAGCCGTGTACTTGCTCACTGGTTTCCCTTTAACTCTGGGACAGCCGCAGCCCCGAGGTTCGGGGCTTATCGCCTGCGCACAGCTCCGAGGGAAGCGTGCCTGGCTGAGATAAATCAAGTCGTGCTGGCCAGGGCTGCTCTGGACTCTGTTCTTCTCACATTCCTCATGACCTCAGCCTTCTGGCTCAGGAGGAGAGCCGGGGAGAGCCCTCCCTGTGTCCAGCCCCAGCCCCACTGTTGGAGCAGCCCAGGCTGCACCGCAGCACGTGGCTGAGCCGGGCTGGGGGCTGCCATAACTGTGCCCCTGGAGAGGGAAAAGGCCTGAAGAAGCCTGGAGCTTTAAGAACAGCTCTCCCAGGCCTGTCTCCTTCCAGCACAGGGGCCTGGGGAGTCCAAGGGGAGATCACCCCTTAGACCATGAGGCCAAAGGTCCCAGGGGGCTGGCTGGGGTGTGGGGACTGGACGGTACCTGAGCTGTGCCAAGGTGCCCAGCCTGCCCCATCCCTGATGTGGTTTTTTATTGTAATTGAGCAAAGCAGCTCCAGTTTTGGCCCCAAGTTTCCCGAGTTGGCATTGGTACAACAGCACAAGGGGAGAATACAGGTGTGAGCCCAGGGCACAGCACAGCCCTGCCTCCGCAGGGTGGTTGGTTCCCTGCACATCCTCCTCCTCTTCCTCTCACTGCCAAGCCTCCACACCAGTGCTCTGCTTGTAGCATCCCGCTTTTCTGTGGAAACACTGGGGCTAGAAACAACGCTTTCATGGCTTCTGAAGGAAGCTGAGATCATGCAGGTTCCCCTGTCTCTGGCCCCGGGGGGGGTCCGTGTGCCCAGCCCCTTCAGCACCCAGCCCCAGTGCCCAGGGGAGTGGCCAAAGCTCAGCCTTTGGCACCAAAGTGGCTGGTACAATTGTCCCTGCCACGACTTCAGCCCAGGCGGAAAGTGGCTGCTCTGAGCAGTGCCATGGTGGTGGCAGCCAGGCCTGGACAGTGCTGATGGTGGCTGAGCTGCAGCTGGGGGGACTCGACCTGCTGGCACACTGGGGCCATCTGCCCCCACTACTCATCCTCCTGGCTCCTGTCCAGCCCCGCACCTCCCACCCAGCCCAGGGACAGTTAGCAGGGTTCAGGGGGTGCTTGCCCGTCATGGGGTCCCTGGGGCGATTTGGACGTGGTTGGGAGCTGGCAGGTCCCATCCCCTTTTTTCAGAGCTGGGTGAAGGCAGAAGCTTCTGTCCTGAGTCCAGCCCATCCTGTCATACCAAAAGGAATGGGGGTCGGGAGCAGTGGGAGGGTTTCCTCCACATTTGGGATGGGCGGTGCAGCCACGAGGCTGCTGGTGTCAGCTGAAGGGCCACAGGAGGTGGCAGGGGGAGAAACAGCCTGTCCTTGGCTCAGTGGAGGGGACAGCAGGGCAGTGCTGGTGCAAAGGGCACCTTTGCTGCTGGAGTGGCTCAGGAGGCCTCCAGGCCTCGGCAGAGGAGGCTTTTCCTGTCCCCAGGCAGGACAATACCCGGCCGGGCGGCGGAAGGGAGCTGCCGGCCACTTCCCCCGACGAAACGCACCCGCTGGCTCCGGCTCCTGTTGCTCTCTCTTCCTCCCGTTTGATTTACAGCGTGCGTGGAGCCTGGTGGGAAGTTTGTGCTGGCCCCAGCGCTGTTTAATTACCTGCAGCAAGGGCTGTGCGGGGGAGGAAGCCGAACCTTCCCAGGGTGGGAGGGATTAGACGAGGTGGGGGATGTGTGGACCCTCTCAGGCACGAAGCCAGCAGCATGGATGCCACGTGGTGGATGCCAGCATGGAGCCAGGATGCTCCCAAGGGAGGTGGAATGGGTGCTGGCTCAAAGCTGGGATGATCCCAAGGAAGGTGAAAGTTGGGATGTGCTTCGTCTGTGGATGGGTTGGCAGAGGGGTGGGAGAGCCCCAGAATCCATCCTGGTGACTGGTGGGGAGCATTTCATCCCTGCCCAGTTGGACTCAGCCCCAACTCTGTGCCCCGGGCTGAGGGTGGGAAGGTGCCACAGTGCCCACCCAGCCCACGCCTGGCCCGGCACTGCCACAGCTGCTCCACTGGCTCTGTGCAGTCAGGGCGAGCTGTGGGGTGGCAGCCACAGTGCCAGGGCTGGGGAGTGGCAGCTGCATCAGCATGAGCAGCAGGTGCAAGGTATGGGCTGTCACATCATCCCCAAGCTGGGATATGTGGCAGGGCCAGCCACAGCATCTCTGCTAGAGAAGTCTGGGTTGTCATGGGTAAAGAATCTGGGGATGGATGCGGGTGTTTCTGTGCAGCCAAGGCCAGATCCTGTGCCTTTCCCTTGGCAGTACTGAGCCTCAGGTTCCCTGAGGGCTGTGCCCAAGCTGCCATTCCTTTGCAGCATTCCTCCTCCCCTGCTTTCTTCCGAAAATAGCCTGTTGCCAAATGCTTTGCCCACCAACAGCTGCTCAGCCCCATGGCCACCTGTGCCCTGTGGGCAGGGCCACCACGTCCCCAGCACCCAGGGACCCTGATGCTGCTGCACAGCAGTGGTGGATGCTCCCAGGGTGCCATTTGCCCCATCCAGCTCCCACCAGGGTCACTTCCCACCTGGGCCCCAGCACCCAGATGGTGCCAAATGTTGCAGCAGATGCCAGCTGAATGCTCACAGCTGGCGGCACCCCCAGCCATGAGCTCACCTCTGGACTGCAGCCGCATCCCACTGGCTCTCCTCCAGCATGCCCGTGCCTGGGCACGGGAAAACCAGGGTCCTGGGAAAACCAGGCTCCTATTTCAGTCCCTCCTGCCTTATCCTAGGCTCCTATTTCAGTCCCTCCTGCCTTATCCCACATTATGGACAGGGAGAAGCAGCCAGGTCCCTCCTGAGGGTCACCCCTGAGAAAGGCATGGGCAGCGTGGGGCACCCCGGGCAGTGAGGATGGACATCGCACCCAGCACCGATGGGTGCTGGCAGCTGCCCACAGTCACGTAGCTTTGCCAAAGCATCGATTCCCTTTATCCAAAGCAAACTTCCCTCCGAGAATTGTACCTGTACCCGCTTCAGCCTCTTTTTTTTTCCTGGCCTGCTCCCACCCGTGCGGCCGAGCTCCGGCTCGTGACTGCACCCTTGGAGCTGGCAGCGTGGCCGTCCCAGCCAGGCTGCAGAGCATTCCTTAAATGTACAAACAATCCCGGCCCCGCAGGCAGCACCGCGCCTGCCCGGCTGCGGCTCCGGACTCAGCCCCGCGGCCCCGGGGCCGGGGGAGGCGAGAGGGGCCTGGCGGATGGCGGGGGGCGGCCACGGAGCGCTCCCCGGGCAGGGGGCAGGGGGGTGCGGCTTCCTGGGACTCACCGGCCCCCGGGTCACAGGATTTGGCTGGATGTGGCCTCGTTGTTGTTGCAGGTTGATGGTCCCCTGGTCAGCAGCATCCTGGGGAGAAGATGGCTCAGCCGGCACCCCTGAACCAGAACCTCCCAGGTAAAGGAAGCGGGGTTGTCACCGAGTAAGGACAGCAGGAGGAGCACGAGGGGGTGGCAGGGCTGAGCTGTCCCATCCCATCCCAAGGGAGCTCCTAACCCCAGCACCAACCCCAGCATGGAGTGGGATTCCTGTGACACCCTATGCACTGAGGATGCTGGGGGCAGACACATTGCACATCATGGAGGGGAGGGGCCTGCAGGCAGCAGATTCCAGTATAACCCAGTTGGAAAGGCTTTCCTGTCTCCACCAGGTCCCTGCCTAACCGCCCCTGCTCCTCTTGCAGATCTTGGGGGCCCATTCTTGTACCGGGACCAGGACGATGGGGAGAAGAGCTCATATTCCGTGGAAACCCCCTATGGCTTCCTGCTGGACCTCGACTTCCTGAAATACGTCGATGACATCGAAAGTGGCCAAACGCTCAAGAAAGTGCCGCTGCCTCGCAGGGCGAAGGGGTCCCGTCTGCCGCCCAGCGCCCTGCGCAGCCCCAGCAGCCACGCCAGCGCCTGGACCTCCACCGAGTCCCTCACCTCCACCACCAGCGAGGAGGGCAGGACCGCGCTGCTGCTGTCCCCGCACGGCCGGGCACCCCTGGAGCCCCCGAGCAAGCCAACCTCCCACCCCGTCTCGCCACCACCCGTGCGGCTGCTCCCACCCCCCACCCGCAAGTGCCTCGTGCGAAACCCACGGGTGGAGAAGACCTTGCTGGAGACGAGCAGGAGGCTGGAGCAGGAGCAGGGCCACTTGCAGGATGCGGGCGGTCCCCCCCGAGGTGGCCCGCCGGGCGCCCTGAGCCAGCCACCCCGCTGGGTGCCGGCGGGCGCCGAGGGCCAGGGGGGCTGGGGCCGGGTGAGCCCCGGCAGCTCCGGGCGCAGCACCCCGGCGGCAGGGCTGGGCACGGCCCCCCTGCAGCACGTGCGGGAGCAGATGGCCGCGGCCCTGCGGCAGCTCCGGGACCTGGAGGAGCAGGTGAAAACCATCCCCCTCCTGGAGACGCAGATCTGTGAGCTGAAGAGGGAGAAGGCGAAGCTGCTGGAGAAGCTGTCGGCAGAGCCTGGCGAGGCGTTGGACCACCCCCCTGGCTCTGAGGCAGGGGCAGGGTGTGAGGAACTGCCCCGACCAGGGCTGGAGAGTGAAGTGGAGCCAGCGAAGGGGCGAGCGAGCAAGATTGCGGAGCTGAGGAAGCTGACGGAGAAGCTGGCGGTGCCGGAGCGGGGAGCCAGGGCTTGGCCAGGCAGGAGCCCCAGGGTGGCCGAGAGGCCGTGCCGCTCCGTGGCGGTGGGCGAGGACCGGGCCATGACAGATGCCGTGTTCTACTACCGGTCGCAGCAGGAGGGCGGTGACACAGTGGACGGCGGGGCACGGGAGCGCAGGGACGCGGCTGTCTGGGTGCTGGAGTCATCGCTGGGGCTGGCCAGCGAGGCGGAGCGGGAGCTGGAGCTGCTGCAGCAGACGGTGGGGCACCAGAAGGAGGTGATTGCCCTGATGGAGGGGCACCTGCAGGAGGCCACGCGGGAGCTGGAGGAGCTGCGGCTGGAGGTGTGCGCCCGCCGGCCCCGCGGGCTGGTGGACAAGGAGGTGACGGCCAAGCCGCAGGTGGCCGAGGCGCTGGTGGAGGCCGCGGTAGCGACGCAGAGCCGGGCGGCCGGTGACCCCCCAGACACGGCGGAGGCGGGCGTGGAGTGCTGCCCACCAACCACCTGTGTCGGGGTGAGCTGCCGCCCCGACGGGCGGGACGTGGCGGTCGGGCCTGACTGGGCTGCCAGCTGCGATGACAAGGGCAGCCAGACCGACGTGGGCAGCATCGTCCTGGCGGGAGGACAGAAGGAGCCTGGTGCAGGCAAGGAGGCAGAGCCTGGGGGGGGCAAGGAGATGGAGCCTGGCCCGGGCAATGGCCCGAGCAGCTTCTCAGTGCAGGGCACGGGAGCAACAGAAGGGATGTGCCCAGGCAGCCTGGCCCCCAGGCCAACTGTGCTGGACACGACACACAGCAGCCAGGACCCGTCCCCAGCAAGGGACAGTGGAGCCACCCCAAGCCCTGCAACCGGTGAGTCAGTGCCTCGGATGACACCAGGGTCTGGGTTGGGATGTTCCTGTGGGAAGGGAGAGGATGGCCCTGTTGGGGACAGTGCCTACAGGGCCAACACTACCTGCAGCTGCCCATGTCCCTTCTGTACCCGCCCTGGGGTCTGGTGGGTTTAGGGTGCTTGGCCAGCCTCAAGGAGAGACTATTTACAAAAGCATGTAGTGACAGGACAAGGGGGAACGATTTCAAACTGACAGAGAGTACGTTTAGATTAGATGATACTAGTGAAAAATTCTTCCCTGTGAGGGTGATGAGGCCCTGGCACAGGTTGCCCAGAGAAGTTGTGGATGCCCCATGCCTGGAAGTGTTCAAGGCCCAGGTTGAAGGGGCTTGGAGCAAGGTGGTCTGCTGGAAGGTGTCCCTGCCCATGGCAGGGGAGTTGGAGCAAGATGATCTTTAAAGTCCCTTCCAAGCCAAACCATCTTGTGATTCTAAGATTCTAAGATTCTTGCTCACTGGCCCCTGACATCCACCTCTTTGCCCGCAGGAGCCCTGAAGTCCATCATGAAGAAGCGGGATGGTCCCCCCCGGAGCGAGGCAGAGGGCAGCAAGAAGAGCCTGCAGTTTGTGGGCGTGCTGAACGGGGAGTACGTGCTGAGGGGGCTCCTGCAACCCCCATGAGCCAGTCCTGGCCCCAGCATCCCTGTCCTGGGCTGGAGGCACTGACAGTGGCAGGGCCTGGAGGGGACCAGCCAGGAGCTGTGTTGCCACCCAGCATTCTCCCTCTGTGCAGGTATGAGAGCACGTCCAGTGAGGAGGAAGAGGAAGAAGGTGACAGCTCCTCTGAGAAGGGTTTGGCCGACAGCTCTGACAGCTCGGAGCAGGGAGACACCGAAACCTCAGAGGAGGAGGCCGGGGAAGGCGCGTGTGAGCCAGGACAGGAGTGCCAGGGGACCGATGTGGCCCTGCCAGAGCCACCCGAGGTGAAGGAGAAGTAAGTGCTGATGGGAAAGGCTCCCTGGCCCTGCGCAGCTGGGAGCCATGGGCTGGCACTGGCCCTGCTGGCTTGGGGCATCTGCCATGGCTTCGGTGCAGCCGATGGAAAAAACACATTCAGCTCCTGCAGAAACCATTCATCAGGGAACAATGCTTCCAGCTTCTTGGGTCTGCTAAGGAAAGGACGAGAGGCCCCAGATGCCTCTTTGCTGCAGAAGATAGTTTGGAGGGGGACAAAAAAAGCCAACAGTCCTCAATGGCATTTTTCAACAAAAGGAAAAAATTTGGCCTAAGAATGGGTAAATTGTGCCCGAGCACATCCGTATAAGGCTCCGTTCTGCAGAGGTTTGCAGAGGCTGAAGCTGCCCGGCTGCAGCCACCAGGCTGGAGGTTGTGCCTTGGGGAGCTTGTGGAGGCTCACAGGCATTGGGGAGCTCCACAGGGGGACTCAGGGTGCCCCACCCCAAGGGTTTGGTAGGGTGATGCAGAGCTCTACACGAGATGCCCCCCTGCTCTCCCCAGGTTCGAGCTGAGCCCCAGGATGCGGGAGGCCTGTCTCATCGTCAAGACCCACCTGGGCCACCCCGGTGCCACCAAGAGCAAAGAGGTGGTGAGTGAGGTGCTGGGGTGGCTCGCCCAGCCCCTGCCAGCATCCCCCCAGGGCTGGCCCTCCCCAGAGAGGGGCCAGCAAAGCCTGGCTCAGCACCTTCCCCCCAAATACAGCCCTTTGCTCCAGGCTTTGTCCCAGATACCCCAAAACCTTTGTGGACTCAGCTAAGGCCGTCCCAACATGGGTTTGGGGGGTTCAGGGTCTGGCCTTCACCCAGCCCCCTCTGGAGCAGGGATTCTGCTCCCCACCAGGCCACCGGTGGGGGGTGGGTGCAGGGTGGCCCATGCAGAGGCTTTGGGGAAGCCCCGGCCCCAGCTCAGCCCCTCTCTGCCCACAGCTGGCCAGCAGCAGCCTGGTCCTGCAGGAGTGGTTCCGTCTGTCCAGCCAGAAGTCGTCCGTCCCCGACACTGTTGCCAACCACCTCCTGGCGTTTGCCGAGGTCTCACCGGCTCTCCTGGCCCACGTGGTGAACCTGGCAGATGGGAACGGCAACACGGCCCTGCACTACAGCGTCTCCCACTCCAACTTCCACATCGTGCGGCTGCTGCTGGACACGGGTCAGTGCCCCCCACCCCCAGGCCACATCCCACGAGGCCTGCCAGGCACAGGGGGAAGGTGCTGGAGCACAGGGGCAGGGAGAACTGCCCAGGCTTGTGCCCGTGCATGAGTAGGGGGGGTGAGAGCCTGGATTTCAAGGGGGGACCCATCAGCAGTTCTGTGCCCACGGGGCTGTGGGATGGCTTACAGCACCCAGGCAGGGCAGGAGCCAGGCACATGGCTTGGTCCATGTCTCCCACCAGCCCTCCAGCATCCTGAGCCCCCTCTGCCCACCCCTGCAGGGATCTGTAACGTGGACCACCAGAACAAGGCCGGGTACACTGCCCTCATGCTGGCGGCGCTGGCGGCTGTCGAGCAGGAGGACGACATGAACGTGGTCCGGAGGCTTTTCAGCATGGGCAACGTCAACGCCAAGGCCAGCCAGGTTGGCACGGGCTGGGGGCCACCACATCCCACCCCTCTGCCCACACCCCCAAGCAGCTGCCAGAGCCACGCTCAGCTCTTCCAAGGGCAGGACCGTGGCTCTAAAACCTGGAGGGGTCAGCACATGGGGAGGGCATCACCTTAGGAGCTCCTCCTGGCTGGCACAGGGCTCTTGGCAGCGGCCCTGCAGGGCAAGAGGCACAAGCGGGTGGCACAGCAGGGGCAGGGGTGGCCTGGCAGTGTCCCTTCCCCGCAGGCTGGCCAGACTGCGCTGATGCTGGCTGTGAGCCACGGCCGGCAGGAGATGGTGGAGGCCCTGCTGGCCTGTGGGGCCGACGTGAACCTGCAGGACGAGGAGGGCTCGACGGCGCTGATGTGCGCCTGCGAGCACGGCCGCGCCGAGACCGTGAAGCTGCTGCTGGCTCAGCCCGCCTGCAACGTCTCCATCGTGGACAGCGTAAGGCTCTGCCACCGGGCCTGGGCAGCCCCACACCATGTCCTCTCCCCACACCCCTTCCCACGTGCTCTCCCTTCCTTTTTAGGATGGTAACAACGCCGTGGCCATCGCGCTGGAGGCCGGTCACAGCGACATCGCCGCGCTCCTCTACGCCCACCTCAACGGCACCAAGGCTCAGCTGCCCGTGAGTACCACACCACTGCCCCTGTCCCACACCACTGCCCCGGCTCCTGCCACGTCCCACACTCAGGTGGGGAGGTCGCCCCAGGGGAGGGGACAGGGACGTGGCACAGGTGAGGGTCTCCAGGAAGGGGCTGCAGGAGCAAACAGAACAGCCCTGCTGGCCCTGACCAGGAGTCACTGGAGGGGTCTGGTGACGTTTTGTGACTGCTCTCTCTGCAGCAGGCGGCATCACCGACAGCCACGAAGAGCCCTGGGAGTCCAAAGAAACCAAATTAGAGTGACCTTGGGATCCAGCCAGCAACCACCATCAGCACTGGGCTGTGATTCATGTCCCCTCACCTGCCACCCCTCTGTGCCAAATCGCCCTCTGCAGCTTTAGTCCTGTCACTAGCGCTGTCCCTGAGCCTCCCTTGCCCGTCTCCACCCACACGTGGCCACCTCGCTGCACCAAGCGACAGGAGCCAAGCATCAAGTGACCTCGGGATGGGACATGCAAGGAGCAGAAGTCACCCCATCCCCTCTGCTCCCTGCCATGACCGGAGCTGCACTGCCTCCGAGCCCTCTGCAAGGAGGGAACAGCAGAGAACAAACCCAGCAGAACCAGCCCCTGGTTTGTGCTCTCTGGCAGCAGTGCTGGTGACACAGAGCCAGGAGGGCAAGTGACAGCTCCTGGCCCTGAGCAGGGTCACAGTGCTGTGCAGGACATTGGGAAGAGGGGACACCAGCTGGTCAACGCTGCCTCGGACGTGGGCTGGGAGCACTTCCAGTCTGACATACTTGCTGCCCTTCTTTTCTGCCATTTCCTTTCCTGGCTGAAATCTGGGTTTTTTTCTTTTTTTCTAGCACATGCACACAAAGCAAAAAAATTATATTGCTTGGCCAAAGGATGGAGTTCCACATGAAATCTTTCGGGATTTGATTTGTTCAATGGGAGCAAAACCTCTGAGCAGTTGGGGCTGCAGCCAAGTGACAGAAGGGGCTTAGGGCCAAGGACATGTTTGGGGACTGAGCCTGCCCAGCTAATACCCCACAAGGGGTCCTTCTCCCCAAGGAAAGAAAGCAATTGCCTCCTAAACATTTCC
>NW_016690470.1:82513-84421 GCF_001604755.1 Lepidothrix coronata
CCTTGAACCAGGATAGTTTTCAGGCTCATTCCTAAATTTTTGAGCCATACTTTTGCTTCATGTAATATCCTAAAACAATACATCTTGCTAGCTGATCTTGTGGTGGAGGGGAAAGCTGAAGAAAGTGAGATAGAGGAGTCAGTAAATCAAAGGAGAGACACAACCACTTGCTCTCTGCATGTGACTGACAGGAAGGACAGCAAGTAGGTGTATTTATAGCAGCATTCAGAGAACAGCTTACTGAGGACAGACAGACAGAAGCAGCAGGCTGTTGCTTTGCAAGCTGGTACCAAGCTTGATTTCCAACTTGTGATTAAATTCCACTGAGGTCCCGTAAGTTTCCAACACCACTTCACTATTACACAGAGAAAACTGCTTACCAGGAAAGTCAGGATTAAGGCTGCTGTAATCAAAACACGGTTATTTTTGTTGTGACAGGTCAATAAAGATGCAATAATGCAATGATATTACAACGAATGCATTACGTGCAACCCCAGCAACAAGCAGGGTGTGCTGCTGTCCCTGCTAAGCCCGAGGAAAGCGGCAGGTGCTCAGGTATGAGACAGAGCTCCCAGGCGCTCCCTGAGTGAGACCCGGGCACGGGGCTACTGGAAAAACCCTTTATTGCAGTGACAAGACCACCACGCTCCTCCCCACCCGCCAGGCTCCATCCCCTGACGGACGATGCAGGGACGGTCGACAGGCTCCATCCCCCGGCGGAGGACCCAGGGACGGGCGCTCGGGCAGGTCCCGCTCGGGCAGGTCCCGCTCAGCGCAGCCGCCGGGCCTCGCGCTCCGACTCCAGCAGGGTGAGAACGTCTCCCTCTCGCACCGGGCCCTTCACGTTGCGGATGATGGAGCGGCTCGTGTCGTCCATGAACTCAACGCGCACCTGCGGGGGCGGCACCGCGTCAGCCCGGCCGGGCCCGGCCCCCGCACCCGCCCGGCCCGGCCCGGCCCGCTCACCTGCGTGCACTGCCCCTGGGACCCGGTCCGGCCCAGCACCTTGGTGACCTGCGGGGACAGAGCGGAGGGTCAGCGCGGCCGCGCGGCCCCCCTGGGCCCCCCGAAACTCCGCACACCCACCCCGGGCCCCCCGATGCCCCTCACACCCACCCTGGCCAGCTTGATGGGCTGCACGCGGCTCGTGTCCATGGCGGCTCCGCGCAGAAAAGGGCGGCACCTCCCCGCGCCGCTTTATATAGCGCCGAGTCTCGCGAGACCCAGCGCGCCCCGCGCGCGCTCCCGGCGCCCCCCGCGGCGCTGCCCTTCACGGCGGCCCAAGATGGCGACGGCGACGGGAATCATCCAAAAGCTCCGAAACTTCCTGGCGGGGGTGAGCACAGCGCCGGGCCCGGGGGGCCGAGAGCAGCCCCTGCCCCGCGGGGCGCTGCGCTGCGCCACCGGCTCCGCGGAGCCCCCGGCGCAGCGCGGCGGCCGCCCCGCCTGAGCCGCTCCGGCCTTGCCTTGCAGCGGAACCTCCAGGAGAAGCTGGCGCTGCGCTACGGGGAGATCGCCAAGAGGTGCCGGGGCCGGGCCGGGCGGCGGGCGGGGCGCGGAGCGGAGCCGGGGCGCCGCCGCTGATGCTCGGAATGCTCTCTGCCCAGGACCCAGCCGCCGCCGCGGCTCCCGGTGGGCCCCAGCCACAAGTTCGCCGATAACTATTACTGCGGCCGGGACGGGCGCCGCGAGTCTCTGCCGCCCGTGGTGGTGGTGGCGGCGCAGAAGACTCTGGCTGCAGGGGCACAACCCGCCAGGTAGGTCTGGCCTGGGCGGTGCTGTCGCTGCTGAGCGGGCTCAGCCCTCATTTACACCAGGAGCGTGGTGCAGTTACCCAGGTTGGTAGAAGAACATGGAAGTAATTGTTTGTGTCGGTGTCTGTTTGCGAATAAATGAGGTGGCAGGAAG
>NW_016690470.1:87348-103478 GCF_001604755.1 Lepidothrix coronata
GGCCCCGCCGACCCCTCGCGCCTCACCCCCCCCGAGCATCCCATTGGTTGGTGGAGGCCGGGCCCGAGCGCACGCGCTCTGCATCTGTAGCGGCGCGAGCGACGGCAGCGCGGCGTTCCATCGGTGCGGGCCCGCGGCATGGCCGGGCCGGGGCTACCGGGGCTGGCGCTGGTGCTCGCGGTGCTGCTGCCGCTGCCGCCGCCGGGGCTGCCGCTCCCGCCCGTGAACGGTGAGTCGGGGGAGCGGCCGGGCGGGCGGCGCCCATTGGCTCCCCGCGCACGCCCTTCGCTCTCATTGGCCGGTGCCCGCGCGCGGGCTCCGCCGGGCGGGCTGTGAGGGGGGTGTGTGCAGGGGCTTCCCCTCCTGCCCCCCCCGCTCCCCTCAGCCCCTCACACCGTCCCCGCAGCTGCCCCGTCCCGCTGCCCCCCGGACCAGTTCCAGTGCGCGCCCGGCGAGCGCTGCTTCCCGCGGGACTGGCTCTGCGACGGCCACCCCGACTGCGCGGACGAGGAGGACGAGCAGGACTGCGGGACCGCGACCCCGGCGGAGCCGAGTCCCGGCGGCCCCGCGCTGACCTCGCCCTGGAGCTCGGCGGGGCCGCCCGCCGGCAGCGCAGGTACGGGGGGCGCGGGGCGGCAGAGCGGACGGAACCCTTTGTTCTCCGCTGTCTCCGGCCTCTCCGGGGCAGCTGCGGGTCACTGCGGGTGGAGGAAGCGCTGCGGGAGACCCCCACCTTCAGCTGCCTCCGGTTGGGACGGCGCTGACGCCCCCGGGGCTTCCTCGGGAAGCGCCTTTGTAGTACCTGCTTCCTTCTTCCAGAACACGCAACCCCCAGCAGCTCCCTCCCAACGAGCCGGCGGCACTGGAGTCTGTCTGCCTCCCGAGCTCCTCTGATCCCTGGGGAATGGGCAGGCTGAGGGGAAGAGGATGAGGATGAGGATGAGGATGAGGATGAGGATGAGGATGAGGATGAGGATGAGGGAGGCAGCTCTGGGCCGTCCGGTGTCCGGGCAGTGTCTGCACGCCCAGCACTGCCGGCGCCTGCTGCTCGGCTCCGTGGGGTGTCCTTTGTGCTTGGAAGTGCTGTTCTGGCTTCCCTTACCCGGGGATTCCGTGGTGTCCGGGAACTGCAGCACCATGAGTGTGGAGAGGAGGGGCATTGCTGCAGGGCTGACAGACTGGGTGTGGGTTTGGTGCCTGCTCCAGTTCACTTGGCAGGTGGGGAGATGAGCTGTGTTTTGGTTGTACCTGTGGCCTCCCAGTGTCTTGAGAACAGGTCGAGATGCTGCAGCTCCAGCTGGGAAATATCCCAGCTTTCACTGTTAGTGTTTCCAGTAGAACTTTTTTCCTCCAATGTGGGCTAATCACAGCGGCAGATAAATTGAAAATGACCTTTTGGCACTCTTGAGGTGAGCTGGGAACTCAGACAGGTGTGGGCTGGAGATTGCTTTGAGTGCTGATTGTAAGATAAGTTGGAAGCCTGATGGACTTGTCTCTCTTTCCTCACAGAGGCTTCAGCTACTCCTGAGCCTGGGGTCTCTGTGCCATCAAGGAGTCAAGGTTACACGTGGATCTTGATTGTTGCAGGTATGTGAGACTCAGAGTGCTGCATGTGGTCTTGGTCCTGCCGTGGGCTGTAAATTGATGAAATCAATTCCAGACCTGTATAAGTAGCTGCTTTTGCTGTGCTGGATGGGCTGAGGGAGGCCTGACACCACAGCTTAATTATTGCTCTGCCTTAGTTGTGCTGTGTCCTTGGAAAGGCCATGCCATGAGATCTGGCACTAACTCACTTCCTCTGTCTGTCCTTTGCCCTCAAGGGAAGCTGCTCATCTCTGGCTGTTGGCTGGTGGTGTTGAGCAGCAGGGCCCAGTCCTGATGCCCAGACCAGGGCAGTCAGTGAGTCTCTGCTTGTGCATTCTCCTCTCCAGGGCTCCTCAGCATCCTGGTAGCTGCAGGTTCTGTTGCTGTGTGGGGCCTGTTCAAAGCAAAAAGCCGATCTAACACCGTCAGTCTTGAAAAAGCATCCAGGGAACAGCTTATGTCTGACAAGAGCCAGACAGGCTCCTTTCCCTGAAGGGTAAGTGTCTTTCACCCATGAGCTCTGTGTGCCTGAGGGAAAAATGCCTTCTTTCCCTGTGTTTCTGGCCTCTAGAGCTTTCCTCTCCAGGAGTAGCTTTTCCCAGCTTTCGTGCTGCTGGTCAGCCAGGTGCTGGGGGTTTCAGTCTGCCCTGAAGCAGCAGAACTCTCCCTTTTTCTCTGCTGCCAAGGACATGGAGCACCCATACTAAGATACTGATCTTCTGGTGTGGGTTTCTTTCTTTTGCTTTGCACTAACTGAAGTCAAACCGGCAGTTTGCTCCAAGGACTGTCAGTAACCAGGTGTTTTTCTGTTTTGGTAACAGGGATCTTTACACCGAGGTGACGAGGTGGGACTAGCCTGGTCTCTCATCCTCACCACACAGCTTGACTGAATTGGACATCAGCTCTCAAATCTGGGTTGTTACACTGAATACCAAGAGGATGCTCCCCTTGGAAATAGGTCTTAGACTGTGGGACTACTTTGGCTCTGGAAATAGCACAGGATCTTCCCTGGCACTGTGAAATCAGCCCTCACAAAGTTGGTAGGAATGTCTTTTGTTGTTCTGAGCTCCAGTTTTTAATGCTGTTTCCCACCAGCGTGGCCTTGGACCCAAAGATGTTTATCTCTGTTAAATGCCAGATGCTGTTCACTGTTTCCCTCCACTCCCAGCCAAGAGCCTGTTTTCACCTGCTCCATTCTTCCCCCTGGATTTTGTCAGGGAGTAGGGGCTTCCTAACCCGTTTCTGTAGGAGCTCACTGACTCCGCACAGACCAGACAGGTATTCCATGTTTGCACTAGTGTTTGATGCTGCTCAGTTCCACAACAGGTGGCTTTTACTGACGGTTCCACCACAAGGTAACAGTTAAAATCTTCCTGTTTGCTCTCGCTTTGCTGTGCTGTCACCCAGGCCAGTGTGGGGCCAGGAGCTCCTTGGCCCCCAGGCAGGCAGCTCCTCACACACTCCCTCACACAAACACCTCCACTCTTTACTGACCTGCTCTGCCCACCCCGGTGCTGAACGCTGGTTGTGGCTCCTCTAACACTGTTAATGGTGTCTTCCTTAAAACTGTTCTGACATGAGTGGTGTCTCTTGGGGGTCCGTACTGGGACCACTGCTATCCCATGTCTTCATCAGTGGTGTGTAGAGTGGGACCCTCAACCAGTGTGAGGATGAGACCAGGCTGCAGGGTGTGGCTGGGAGAGGGGGATGTCATCCAGAGAGACCCTCAGGCCCACGGGAACTTCATGAAGGTCGATAAGGTCAAGTGCAAGGTCCTGCACCTTCATCAGGGCTGGAGAAGAGACAGCTCCGTGAGACTGTGTTGTGTCTTGTCCATGTGTAGAGGGGGGTTGTAAGATAGATGGAGAGAGGCTTTTCACCTGTCACCCTGTAGTGACAGGACAGGGGGCAGCAGTTACAAACTGACAGAGGTTGGGTTTAGGTGGGACAAGAGGAAGGAAGGTCTTATGGTGAGGGTGGTGAGGCTCCAGCACAGGTTGCCCAGGGCAGCTGTGGCTGCCCCATCCCTGGGGCCAAGTTGGACAGGGCTCTGAGCACCTTGGTCTAGTGAAGGTGTCCTTTGAAATAAGCCACGTCTTGGGTCAGACACTGTGTGGCACATGGAGCTCCAGCCAAAGGGCTCAGTGCTGTGTGCCTTGGAACTGGCTGTGCAGGGGCAGATTAGTGCCTGGTGCCCTTGGGCCACGTGCACCTCGCACAAATGTTCACTAAGTGCACAAAGCTGCTCCCTTGGCTGCTGACCCGTGTGCCTTGAGGGTGGGAACTTGTCTTGCCAAGCAGACTCCAGTCATCAGCCCTGGAGCAGGGATCTTCCACTCCTGGATAGCGTGTGAGTGCTGCCATACCCCATGGGAGAAACTTCTAAATGTGGTGTGGAGTCCTGAGTTATTCCAGGGCTGCTATTTTTAGTACCAAGGAGTTATTTGCAAGGGCGCACAACCTTGCTTCTGTTTCCATAGGGACAGGTGGGAATAGCTGTTGTAACTGACACAGGAGAATAAAGAATGTGAAACTAATGACTTCTGGAGTCTTTAATTTTCCTGGACTTGTGCATTTGCTTAAATTCTGTAGTTGGGAGTTCAGGGGCTGCATCACCACTGGATTGTCACATCCTGGGAAAGAGGATTCGTGGTGGGTGGGCTGGCACGGCCAGTAAGGGGGAGCAAGTGCTGCTGTGCCTGCCTGGGATGGACATGACTCCAGCACACACCAGCTGCAGCAGAAGAGTGAAATACAGGGAGCAGAGTGAATGGAGAGGGTGGGGACAGGAGGAACAGATGGCACTGGCACTAGGAGTGCTGTTGCCAAACAGGGGACAAGTGGGGAGTTCAGCCTAGAACAAGGTGAAAAAACTGCCTGAACTTGTCCCTTCTTTGTCAGAGCAGTGCACAGAGTGGGGAATCCTGTAGAGCAGGAGGGGCTCCAGGAGTCCCAGCAGGACAGGGCTGAGCTGGGGGCTGTAGAAGTGCTGGTGCTGTCGGGGTCAGGTGGCCAAAGTCAGCTGTCACCAGCCGGTCCCAGATCATCCTCTGAGCTCCAGCTGCCGAGCTGAGCCCAGGCTGAGCCTGGCTGGTCTGTGGTGTGGGGCAGAGCCCTCGCTCTGTTCAATGAGGAGCGAGGCCCGGAGGCAAACTCGCAAGACCTTGCAGGTTTAGTTTACTGCTCCCTGAGCCAAGTGCTTCAGGGTTGAAAGAAACATATTTTCTGGATCTTGTGCCAAAACAAGATCTATGTTTTGTGACAGCAATTTCCCTTCCTCTGTCTGGTGCCAGAAGTATTTTTGTTGTCCTAATCCCAGGGCTCAGAAACTTCAATTGTAGTGGAGCCTGAGCTGGTTTTGGGCCAGGAGCAGCTTTGTGCTCCAGGTCTCTGTATTTAATTAGACCAGTTCATAGAGATCAGTGTGATCAGTTTTACATGTTGAAGCAAGGTCATGTTCCAAGGTAAGGCCTCAAAGATAAGCCTATTTAATTTTGGTTCCCCTTTTACTTGGAAATCCAAAGGATTATTTCCTCCTTTTCAGTTCCAATAGTTCAAGGGAACTTTTACTGCCTACTTGCATTTTCAGTGTCCTGTTCCCTGTTCTGCCCCTGCTTGTGGGACTGGTGTGGCTGAAGGCTGATGTGATGGCACAGGGCAGGGCCACAGGAGCAACCTGTCCCACAGGGGATCTGCTCGGGCACTGCGTGGAGACTGAAGTGGTTCCTTCACCTCATCCCCTGTAAATCTGCACTGTGGGGCTTGAGGGATGAGCTGGGAGGTCACGACCATCTCCCTTCTCTGGCTGTGACAGCTGACAGAGCCGGGGCAACTGCATTAGTGCTTAACGAAGGGCCAGTGCCAAGAGCAGCATCTGGTGTGGGGGTACAAAGCCTCTACAAATCCTGCGTGTCTGCACCTTCCTGTCCCACCAAGGCAGGGCTGGCAGGGGTAAACCGAGGCAAGATCGTGCTCTTTCCAACTTGCTATCACAGATGTCCTTCTAGGAAACAGGCAGCGTGTGGCAAATGCAAACAGCTAATAAGAACAGAATAAGGGAAAAGAGAAGTGCAGGTCTGGAAATAGTTCCTTACATAAAGGACTAGTGCCTCAATCTCATTAGTGTCTTAAGGAGCGGGCGCTTGGCCGCCTCCGACTCCCGCGACGCGAACCACAATCTGATCAGCAATCGGCTTTGGGACCCTGGCAGGTGCCACGTGGCACCAGGACACGGCGGTGCCCCCCGGGGCAGCCGCTCCACGGCTCCTCCGAGCTCGCAGCACTCATCCCAGCCAGCGTGTGCCCAGCGGGAGCGTTCCCATGAAGCCAGAGCTGCTGTCCCCCGGCCCCTAACAGGAGTCACGGCTTCCGAGGGCCAGGCACCATGAGGCAGCTGGGGACCAGGCGTGCGAGTCTCTCGGCCAGCCTGAAGATAGGGGATCACCAGGGCCGCCGCCGGACCCTGGAGGAGGAGGCAGTGCACATCCCCTTCGCGCAGGACAGCCTGGTAAAACAATGGAGCTCCATGCAGAACGTGGCAGAGGGAAACGAGGAGAGCGAGACTCCCATCCAAAGGAACAAGTACCTGCTCAACATTAACGTGGGTGGCAAGTCGTTCCAGATAGCTTGCAAGGTACTGGCCCAGTATCCCATCACGAGGCTTGGGAAGCTGGCCCTTTATACGGACCCCGCGAAGAAGATGCAGCTCTGCGATGACTACTTGGTGCAGAAGAACGAGTACTTCTTTGACAGAGATCCTTCAGTCTTCCACTACATCTTCCACTTCTACCGCAGTGGGGTCCTGTGGGTGATGGATGAGATGTGCCCCAGTAACTTTGTGGAGGAAATCGAGTACTGGGGGATCCATCTGAAATACTCCCAACGCTGCTGCCGGATCCTGTTCGAGGAAAAGCAAGATGAACTCAATGAGTACCTGAAAATAGAGAAGGAGCTGGAGGCAGAACTGGAACCCCTGGACTCGGGGAATCAGTTTGATGGCAAATTTCTGGGTGGGTTTCGGAAGACGATCTGGAACCTCATTGAGAACCCGTACTCTTCTGTCCCAGCCAAGATCATTGCTGTCATGTCGAGCTTCTTTGTGCTTATCTCCATTGTGGGCATGACACTGAGCACAGTGGAGGAGATGAAAAACAAAACAGGGAAGATGTGGATGGAGCAGATGGAGATGATCTGTGCCATCTTCTTCACCTCTGAATACCTCATGCGGCTCATATCCTCCTCCAGCTTCAAGATCTTTCTGCGGGCAGCGTTTAATGCCATAGACCTGGTGGCCATCCTGCCCTTCTACGTCCAGCTCCTCTTTGAAAATCTGGACGAAGCAGACACGCTTTACCATGAGGAGCTGCACAAGGTGGAGAATGTGAGCAAGCTGGGCAAGGTCCTCAAGCTCATCAAGCTCATGAGGATCTTCCGCATCCTCAAGCTGGCGCGCCACTCCACCGGCCTCCGGGCCTTCAGCTTCACCATGCGCCAGTGCTACCAGCAGGTTTGCTGCCTCCTCCTCTTCATTGCCATGGGTGTCTTCACCTTCTCCGCTCTCATACACTCGGTGGAACACGATGTCCCCGGCACTGACTTCACCAGTATCCCCTGTGCGTGGTGGTGGGCAGCGGTAAGGTTTGCACAGCTCCTTCCAGAGAGGGGGGCGGGGGGCTCCGTGGGTAGGGGCTGCCCTGCTGCTCGGGGGATTCACCACTGCTGCAGGCCAGGGGGCAGGAGGGGCCCAGCCCTCCTACCAGCCCAGTAACGGTGGGAAACCCAGAGCCCTGCGTGCCTTGAGAAAAGAAATGAGAGGTTGGGACCGAGCTCAGAGGCTCAGAAGCTAGCACTGGGGTGGGATGGTGGGACAGAGGTGGTGGCCTAGGAACCTCCAGGCCTGAGTTAGTGACAAGGAGGATGTGACTCAGGCCAGGCTTTATCTGTCATGGGACCCAAGTGTGGGGTGGATGTGGTTCAGCCCCCATGGGTATGGGGGCACCCACTCAGGGCAGCCTGAGGCTTGTGCAGCATCACAGCCCAGCTGGGCTTGGGAGGCATGGGGGGGGTCAGAGCTTGTGGGGCTGAGATGGGGGACCCGGGGCTGCATGTGGGACCCATGGTCACATTGTGCCTCGGTCTGTGTCCTGAGAGAGGACACAGACTGGGGTGTGCTGCCCCTGTTTGCTGCCCTGCTTGTGCCAGGAGCCAGCAGCTCAGCTGAGCTGAGCACTATAATAAACCTGGGATTGACTCCGAAATGGGGGGTATCTAAAGCACTTAAACCCCAGGGGTTACAAGGGCATTTTGATTTACAGATTAAATGATCCCACAGATCACTTCTGCCCCCTTGGCCACCACAGATTGCCTGCTTCAAATTCATCCCTCCTCAAGGAAGGGCAAAATCACTCAGCAGTATCACCAGGTTCGAGCCTTTCAATGTCCCGGGCCGAGCCTGTCCCTGGGAGCACAGCTCCCTGCAAAGCCCAAACCTCTCTGCCTCAGCTCTCACCTTGTCCCCATAGCCCTACTCCCTGGTCACCAAACGTGGTGCATTTCTGGGCAGTGCCTGCTTCCCTTGGATGGAGGCTCCAGGAAGACTTGTTCCTGCGGGACTGGGCAGTTCCCGGGCGGGAAGCGCTGGAGCCGCAGCTCCGCGGGGGCAGGAAGCTGCAGCAGACACTGACTGCTGGGGAGGGCTCAGCTCGGGGTGTCCAGCTGGCCTGAAGAGACACATGTGAAGCGGGGACGGAGCAGAGAGAGGTCTGACCTCTGATCTCTGCTCTGGGGCTCAGCCAGCAGCACTCCACCCTTGTGCTCTCCAGGCCTCCCGGGCGCAGAGCCCTGGCCGTGGAGGCTGCAGGAGTGGGGACAGCTGAGCTGGCTGCTGTCACTGTGTGACACTGCTCCAGGTGACATCTGGCTCCCACAGAGGGGCGGGCGGGTGAGTCTCAGCACCATCTGGTGGGGTCTGCTGGGCTTGTTCCCCGTGGGATTTTATCTTTTCCCATCCTCACACAGGTCAGCCTCTCCACCGTGGGCTATGGAGACACTGTGCCTGACACAATACTCGGCAGGATGGTGGCATTTGTCTGCATCTCCTTTGGCATCATCCTCAATGGCATGCCCATCTCCATCCTCTACAACAAGTTTTCTGACTACTATGCCAAGCTGAAGGCTCATGAGCTAAGCCAGTCACAGCAGCTCTCCAGGAGGGTCCACCTGAAGGAGCGAGTCCTGCGGAAGCTGTCGGAGTGCTGGAGAGCCGACCCCCGCTATCACCGCTGACCACAGGCCCCCCGCCCCCGGACACCCCCTGCCCTCTGTCCTGACCAGCAGGTCCTGTCCTCCAGGGAGGCTCTGAACCATGGGCAGTGAGTCACAGCAGCGTGCAGGGCTCTGCTGTTGCACAGGGGCCAGCTGGGCCCCCCTCCCTGCTGTGTGCTGGCCACTGTCCTGCAGAGCCGCCAGTCAGAGCCGCCTCAGGAGCTGTCTCAGGGCAGGGTGTCTGTGTGTCTGTCTGCATGGGCCGAGGTGTGGGGCACCCTGGAATCCCAGGGAGTGAGCAGCAGGATGTGTGGGGCTGAACTGTCACCTGTCTGAGGATGGTGGCCCACTGTGACACCTGCCCAGGTGCTGCTCTTCTCCCTCTTGAGTGGAACGTGCACAGGTTCCCCCTGCCCGGGGCTCTGTGACTCCCTTCCAGCCGAGCAGATGAGCAGTCCAAGCCAAGTCCAGCTCGGAGATTTGGGTGAAGGTCTGCAGGAAAGGCTGCAGCCATGCACACTTCCAGACAAACCCACTCTCCTTCCCACTGCCATGGAGCCTGGGGGCACAGTCCTTCCTCGGGATGCTGCTGTGATGGGACCTGTGGGGGTGCAGACCTTGTAGCCCAGGAACAGGCATTTAATAAACCAGGCCCAAACCCTTCACTGTTGTGGATTCTTGGCCAGCCACTCTGTGTGATTCAGTAAACTGTTCATCTTTTGGGTGAGGAGGGGACATCTCCCCGAGGCTCACAGCATCTCTCCTGCCCATCGACGTGAGGACAGGGCTCTCAGGGATGCAGGTGAGCCTGTCCACATGTGGGGGGTTTGGGATGAGCTGCCTGGGTTTGGGTGCATTGGAAGAGGAGCTCAGATGTGCATATGCTCAGGACACACCAGTGGGCTCTGCCCTGTGCTCACATCATGGGGGGGCAGTGGGGAACACATCTGGGGGACGCAGGGGAAGGATTTGCCCTCCAATGTGGGATCATGTCTAGTCAAAGGGCCTCCTGAATGGATGCACCCTTCCCCTGGGTGGGATGGGGAGAGGGACCCCGAGCTGAGGGAGGGCTGGGGTGGGAGAGGGCCAAAGCTGCTGGTGCTGCTTCCAGGTGGGAAACTGGTGCTGGCCAGGCCAGTGTGGGATTCGGCCACTTGCAGGCTGGAGATGAAGAGGTGCTGGGGAACCATGGCTAAGCTTGGAAACAGGCTTGGAGGGGCTGAGTGGTCTGGCAGGGACAGCCACGCTCCCACTGAGCCCTGGACTGCAGGTGACAAGGGGGCTGTGCCAGTGGGTGTGAGAGGACCCCTGCCCTGTCTGCCAACACCTACACCCGCTCCCCAGAACCCACATTGACACCCACCCTCTGTACACCTCCCCAGCACTGACCTGACCCCACAGTGTTGGTCAGCTCTGGTTTCCACCCCATTTCTCTTCCATGAGGAACCTTCTTTCTGGGCCCAACAATCTCCTCTGGCCATCTTCCCCCAGAGCCACCCTTCCCCACTGTCCTCATTTCAGCTTCAATGGAGTTAATTTTCTTTCCAGTGGCTGGTACAACACCACATTTTGGATTCAGGATGGGAATAATGTCGATCACACACTGATGTTTTGGTTGTGGCTCATTTGTGCTCACCCCAAGTCAAGGACTTTTCAGTGCCTCATGCTCTGTCAGTGAGGAGCTGCACAAGAAGCTGGGGGGAGCACGGCTGGGACAGCTGACCCAAAGCAGCCAGTGGATATTCCATGCCACAGAAAGTTCTGCCCAGTGTATAAACTGGGGGAGCTGCCCAGGAGGGGCCAATCACTGCTGGGGCCAATCACTGTACTGAGCATCACTTGTTTTACTTAGGTTTTATTTCTCTCTCCCTTTTTGGTGTCTCCCTTTTCATAACAAATATTATTATATATCATTTTATTTTATTTCCCTTGTTAAACTGTCCTTATCTCAACCCACAGGTTTTACCTTTTTTTTCTGATTCTCCTCCCCATCCCACCACAGTGGGGGTGGCCAGTGGCTGTGTGGTGATTAGTTGCCCTCTGGAGTTAAACCACGACACCCACCTCCCATCTGCCCCAGCAGCATCACCTCCAGACACCTCTGCATCACCCTCCACCCCAATCCCAGACCCTGTCACCACATTCCCCCCACACACCCCCACTGCCTGCTCAGGGGGTGTGCCCCTTCCCTGTACCCCCCACTGCAGGCTGGCTGATGGATCCTGAGATCATTCAGCTTTTAAGGAATAGGGTGCACCAACCTCCACCCCTTGCCCCTGGAGACTGGGCTGTGGCTGAATCTTCATCCATCTGCATGCAGCCCCTCCTCATGCACCCCCCATCCCATGCCCATGGGGTGTCTGCTTGCCCATGGCCAGCCCCATCCCCAGCAGCAGTTCAGAGTCCACAGGCAGCCCTCGGACAACAGCACTTTAATAGTTCCTCTGAATTCATTTCACAAGTCACAGCAAGGTGGGAATGTACAGACATTTACAGGACACTGTACAGGCAGTTTGTCATATATTAGTGCTCTTGCTATATACATATAGTACAGCCTGCAGGAGCCTCTGCACGGGCAGGGACACCCACACCCCGACACAGGACACCCCGAAATGGAGCTGTTGCCCCGGGGCTGCCAAGTCACACAGGCTCATCCAGATTGATTTAATCAGAGCTTGGCCCTGAGCCTTCCTGGGCACTGCCAGGGGGTGACACCACCCGGGGCAGAGCCAGCACCCCCTTTGCTCTGCTCACCCCGGATTCTTTTAGAGGGTTTGTGGGACAAAGGCCCCACACCGACACTCTGGAGGGAGCAGGAGCAGCCTCTCTGTGTCAGCATTTCCACCTCCCTGCTCCTCCCGCCTCAGTGGCAGCCGCAGCTCGCGGCCACCATGTCGTCGTACTGCTTGAGCACCACGTTCTCGTCGTCATCGAAGTAGAGGAGGTTGATGGAGTAGAGCTTGTCGGGCACACAGCAGGGGCTGCTGACGCCCTCGCTCAGCTTCAGGGCGTTGATGATGGACTGCACCGTGGCGTGGTTCGTCGGCCGCATGTTCTCACCCAGCGGGAAGGGGCAGGAGCCCTTGCAGTGGAAGGCGTTGTACCCCCGGGGGGAGATGATCCAGCCCGACCAGCCGATCTCCTCGAAGTCCACGGACAAGGGATGCTTCCGGCAGGGCTGGAGCCGGTCCAGCGAGCGCGTGCTGCGCGACCCCGCTGGTTTGGGCACCGGCACCTCGGCGGGGAGATCGGGGGACTGAGGCTTTAAATCTGCCAGAAAGGAGCATCCAATGCCATTAGCCACTGCATGAGCCCGGGTAAAGAGAAAAGGTGTTGCAGCCCCCCAGGCCACCCCTCCCTGTGGGTCCTGTCTGCAGCCCTCTGGTCACAGCCTGTCACCAGCCCAGGCAGAGCCATCAGGAGGTGGCAGCCTCAGTCTCACAGCCACACCCAAGTCCAGCTTCACATCCGCAAGCAGGCAGAACCCCTGCGCAGGCTAACCCAGAAAGGAGAGAGCCTCTGCCTCTGGCCGAGCAAAGAGCTCTGGATTTGAGGAGCCCACGTGTGGGCAGCACCCCAGGAAAGGGATGGTGGCACCAAGGGAGCCGTGCACGTGGGACTCACCTGAGAAGCTGCCCGTGGGCAGCGACGCTCCCCGGCGCCCGTCGTCTGTGAACAGCACCAACAGGGGCCTCTTGCTCTCGTGGTGGTCCCGGCCAGAGGCAAACTGCAGTGGTGGGGGGTCGAGCGGGGTCCCCCCCAGACTCTGGACTGTCACCAGCAAACCCTGGTTGCTGCTTTCGTCTTCGGTCCAGTCACGAACCTGGGGAGCCAAACCGGTGTCACCGCAGGGCCGTGGGCTGGGATGGGCACTGTGTTGGTGTCCCCACGGCAGGGGCCAGGCTGGAGGGGGGCAGTGAACCAGGACCCCCCGAGGCCACACACTGTGTGCCACGGGAAGAGGCTGCTCCAGGGCTGCCACCCAGGGGACATTGTGGCAGGAGCCAGCACTGGCACTCCCCGAGGAACAGTAGGACCAGTTTGGGGCAGGATGGAGCAGTCCCCAGGGCACTTGGCAGGACTCTTGCCTTCCCCTCCCAGAGGATGTGTCCCTCCCATGTCACTGCAGAGACTGCAGACAGGAAACTGCACTGGAGCCCAAAAGGCTGCTGGGGGTGAAATGGGTTAAAAAAGCTCCTGTGTGTAAACCCCTGGTGTTCTCTCTGGGCTGCCCTAAACAGAGGGAAAACAACTCACAGCCGGCGTGATGGCAAAGACCTCCCAGCCCGAGGTCTGCAGTGAGACGAGCCGAGCTGCCAGCAGCTTCTTCCCTCCAGGGGTGTCTGGGTTTTCCTTCTCCAGCACCTGGTAGACGCTGACCTGGGGGAGGAAAAAGGTCCTGCCTGAGGGGATGACCACGGACAGAGGCGTGAGCAGAGATGGGGAATTGCCAGCGTGGATCTGTCACAGCCTTCAGGTGCCTTTGCTGATGTTTGCACGTACCAGAAGGACATTTAAGAGCCCACCACGGTTAAATCATTGTGATACTCCGTGAAACGTTTGCTCGTGTGATCCCAGAGCTGGGCTGTGCTCCCACTGCGGGCGAATGACCACAGTGTGCCAGTGGCATCCTTGGGCACAGGCTGGGGGACAGCCCCATCCCCGACCCATCGCCCTCCTCACCTGGCAGAAGTGGTGCCTTTTGGGTCCATCTGTGACCCTCGGCCAGAGGCGGAAGAGGTGCAGCTCTGCCGTCAGGATCTTCTCGTTCTTGGCCACGCTGGAGAGGACGAACAGGAACTGCATCTCCTTGCTGTGAGCTGGAGGGAAGGATGAGATGAGAAGGGGAGTGAAACCTGGGGCAGCACCTCCACCAGCCATGCCCAGCCCCTCCCTGCAGCCCCATCCCAGCACCGCAGGGACCCCCCCCACCCCTTACTTCTATCCAGGAAGCTGCGAACGGTGTTGCCCTCCAGGATGTCGGGGTTCTTGGTGACACCGTCCGCGTTGGCCACGGTGTTGAACAGATCCACCATGTACTGGGGTGGCTTCTTGAAGTGAGCCGGGGGGGGCGGAGGGTCTTCCATGCCGAAGACTTCCAGCAGCTTTTTCAGCGCCTCAGCTCGCCGGCTCGCCACGCCCGCTGGGCTCGGGCACGCCGGTTTGGCCAGGGCCAGCAGCAGCAGGACGGTCCCCAGCATGGCTCTGTGCTCCCTGTCCCAGCTCGACTCCCCCGGCCTCCTCGGTGCTGCATTTATAACTCCCTGGAAAGGTGGATTGGAGTGAAATATGCACAAGAGCAATCAGGAGGGTAAAGAGAGCTAATTGCCATGCTAACAAGGTGAGAAGCCGGGCCCCCTGCACCAATTAGCCCCAGTACACAAGTGGGAGGGAGGACGGCTCACCAGCGCTCCTGGGGCTGGCAGGGGACACGTCGGACTGGGGCCAGCAGCCCCTTGGCAGGGCCCTGGCTGGGCTGCGTTTGCTCTCCGTAGGAGACTAACTGGGTTTTAATGATGGCACTAATGGGACAAACAGGAGGACCTTTGTGTGCAGGAATGCCGCCCTCCACGATGAGCATCCCCTTCCCATCCCGGCCCTGCCGCGGCAGCTCACACTGGAGCGTGGCAGGGGCTCGGTGTCGCACTGGTGTCCCCAGCCCATGTTCCTCTCAGGTGTGCAGGGTGGAGCGCCTGGGGTCCCCGCAGGCAGGCCAGGCTGTGCATCCCCCCCGACAGCCAGGCAGAGCCCGGGCAGCCGAGGCTGTGGGGCAGAGCAGGTTCCAGCAGAGCACCGGGGCTGCCCCGGGCCAGGCAGTGCTGCGGCCTCGGGCTCCGGTCACTCCAGAGCTACCGAACCCTAACCCAGCTTGTTGGGTTTGGTTTGGTGTTTTGTTTTGTTTTTTTTTTTAATAATCAGTTGGCTTCCTGGGGAATTAAAAGGCGTTTGCTGCTAATTCCTGAACGCTCAAAATTAACGAAATATCATGAGAGCCCAGTGGACTCCGGGTGATGGGACAAAAGCCAGTTCTTTTAGTTCTTGTTCCCCAGTCACAGAGGAACAGGTTGCTGTGCGTGCATATGCCACACTGCCCAGCTGCCATGGGACTGAACAGAAAAAATTAGCATTAAATTACTAATTCAGCACCTGGCTGAAGCACTGCCAGGACCACACCACGAGAGTCAAGGTAAAGGCTAATCCCAGGTGGTGCCTACAGTTTATTCCAACCCAAAGGGCTGTTAATTATGCAGAACAGGCAGGGAGGCAAGACAGGCTGCAGTTAATAGATAGAGGAAACTCCTGAGTTAACAGGCAGAGGAAACTCCTGCTCAGGATCCTTTGCTTCCTTCTTCCCAGCTCACCAGCGGCATGGTGCAGGATACCTGGGGGTGTCTGCAGAGGGGACAGCTCCCGGTCCCCTCTCCTGGCTCCTGCTCCACAGTTTGTAACCGGGAGCAGCCAAGCCGTGCCACCCCCAGCGCGTGCCAGACAGCCGCATCCTCCTGGGCTGCCGGGATGCGGAGGGGGGGCCGTGGAGCTGCACAGCAGAACCCCAAGGAGCTGTGAATTGCCCGCGATGTTTATTTTACAAGCCGCGAAACATTTAGCAGAGGGGGCTCATTTCTACCCGCTGGTTAAAATAGCTTTTATTCACAAAAAAAACCCAAAAACCCACAACCAAAATACATCCTTCTCTCATTTACATATCCTACAGACAGTCTGGTGGGGTCTCCAGCAGCCCCACCTGCGCTCCCAGCCCCGCTACCCCCGGCAGCGGCACTGCCGGACGGCGGGGACGGTGCGGACGCGGCCGCGGCTGCGGAAGGTGTGCACGTCGTAGCTGTGAGGGGAGCAGCGGCCGCGGGCGGCTCCTGCCCACACCAGGCACTCCTCTCCATCTCGCGACTCCCTGCAGCCAGAGACAAACCAGTGCATCCCCAGTACATCCCACTGCCCCCCACACACACCCTCCATTCCCACCCGGGAAAGGCCAAATGCCCCGGAGCAGGGCGGGGGAGAAGGGAGGCATCTTTCTTCCAGCAGAGTATCTGTTCCTTACTCCTGAGGTGACTCGGTGAGCTGCCACTTCCCTCTGCCCGAGCAGAGCAGGTGTTCTTTTTTTCTGCGTGGCTTGATTTGCTTCCCTTTGCATTTATATATCCCAGAATTGTTTGGGTTGAAAGGGACCTTATTTCATTCCACCCTCTGCCTTGGGCAGGGACACCTCCCACTAGCCCAGGTTGCTCCAAGCCCCATCCAACCTGGCCTTGGACACTTCCAGG
>NW_016690470.1:103822-129735 GCF_001604755.1 Lepidothrix coronata
CCCTTTAGGCCCTGGAAGGGGCTCTCAGGTCTCCCTGGAGCCTTCTCTTCTCCCAGGGAACCCCCCAGCTCTCCCAGCCTGGCTCCAGAGCAGAGGAGCTCCAGCCCTCGGAGCATATTTGTAGCCTCCTCTGGACTCACTCCAACATGTCCCTGTCCTTCCTGTGCTGGGGATCCACGTTTTTGTGTCTGCAAGCAACACAAAGTCCTGCCTCCCTCAGTCTGAAACAACTGCCTGGACCCACCCTGCCCTAGAGCATCCCTCCCACCCCTTCCTGCCCCACAGCGTTGCCACCGGGTGAGGAACAGGAATGGCACACCCCAGGCTGCAGGAGCCTCTCAGGATCCGTGCCTGCTGTCATGGGGGACCACGGGCTCTATAACCCCCTGTCCAACGAGCCCAACTCGGCACAATCACAGCAGATTCTGCTCTTCCCCCCGAGACAGCAGAGCAGCACAACCACTGGCCCCACCGCGGTGGGTGAGCTGGGAGTGCTTCCCAAACCCTGCTCCCGTGCTCCCCCCACACCCAGTCCTGCCCTGGCAGCAGCAGATGTGTTTGGTGAGAGGACTGGGGGCAGCTCCCTCCTGCCCGAGCGGGTGCAGGTGTGTGGGAAGGGGAGGGGATGGACCCTGGCAGCTGTGCTTACCTAAGCAAGCAGGGATCCCCCGAGGAGCAGCTGCCCAAGCACCTTCCCACATCGATTTCCTGCAAGGATTTGCAAAACAAAGGCATGACAATCCCCTGTAGCACCTCAGCGGGACACCCTGGGACCCTTCACCCTCCCTACAGCCCCAGGCTGAGCATCCATCCCCGGGGAAGGGCAGCAGCAAGGCACAGCTGGTCAGAAATATTTGGGGGGCACAGCAGTGTTTTTTGAGTCAGAGTTCTCTGTGCACAAAGGTGTGCTGAAGTAGAGAGTAAAGTCTCCACTGAGCTGAAGGCATACTTAACAATTAAATGTTTTTTAAAATTAATATCATTGTTCTTTGATAATTTTTTAAAGGAATTCTCACCCCAAAGAAAAGGCCATTTGTTCCTTTATGGCCCATATACCACAAGAGAATACAAAGGTGAGATTTTTACCACTCTGGTTTGATGCCAGGGTGAAGCTGCCAGTGTCAGACCATCCTCCCAGCAGTTCAGACCCTACATGTGGGCCCAGCTGAGCCCATCAGAGAGGGGCCAAACCCCTGGAAACCCACCTTGAGCCGTTCCTCCCTGTGTCCCGCAGGGCTCTGCACAATTTCATAATAGTATTCCACCTGGGAGACACGATAGCATTTCTCCTTCATTTCACAGTTCTCCAGTGTCTGAACCACCTCTCCACCGTGTGGGTTTTTGACTAGAACAGTGCTGAACTTGGTGGGCATGCAGAAAAGTCCATCTGCAAGGAAACAAGAAGGAAAATGAACCTGGAGTTGTCCCCAAGGCCTCTGAGGCTGCAGCACCTGCACCGGGGTCTGTCCTGCAGCACAGACTGTCCAGCTCCAGTGTCCAGCACCCGGCTGGAAAGGGCTGGTAAGGGCAAGAGGGTCCCAGGTGGGAGTTTGGGGCTCATTCCTGCCCCTGACCCTGTGGAAGCCCCAGCTCTGGGGAGCCAGCACGAGCTATTCCATGTTATCTTTGAGAAAAACGGTCTTTGAACATAAAATATTGAGGGCAGTGCTTTTTCCAGAGCCACACTCTCACACCAGGGAGTGGAGGAACACGGTGTAACGTCTGCTCATTCAGCATTTCCCTCTGGGTTTGCTGGGGGCTGTGTCCTGCACGGGCTTCTCAAATGCTGGAGCCAGTGCTATGGGCTCTCCTGGAGATACATTCCCGGGGCACCTCCAAAGGATTTGCTCTGGGCTGGGCTCTCAGCCCTCAGTGCCAGCAGACGAGTTGGATGGGGCCAGGGTGATGGAAGGAGCATCTCCCCACGTCAGCACCAGTTACAGCATCTGCTGGAAGGTTGGTGCCAGAGGGAAGAAGGGAAGGGAAGGCAGAGGATGGCCCCAATTCTGGGGTGTGGGATGGAGGAAGGCTGGTAGCAGAGGGCAGGAAGGGGGAGGCAGGTGATGGCCCCAGCTCTGGGGGCACAGGACCAAGTCCTGCTTTGCCTTTTCTTTCCCTGTTCAAGCTTTAACCCAGTGAAAAAAATCCAGGGCACGAAGCAGTTCTGTTTGGATTTGACATTCCCAGCCTGACTGCAGAGAGGGTGGGGAGGCTTTGGGTGGGCACGGTCACATCCCTGCTGCTGTGTCACTGCCAAGCTGGGACACGCCACCGTGGCAGGTCCTGATGGCCAAGCAGGGGCTCAGCAACTGGAGAGGAGGGACAGGGGCTCCTCCAGCAGTAACTATGTCCAGCTGGAAGGGCAGAGGCACAAATTGTCCTGCCTGGATCAGTTTGAGCCGATGTTCTGTGCAGAAAGAAACAGTTTATCTGCTAAATCTCCAGGCTTATCTCTCCTCACCAAGTAAATGAGGGTTAAAATCTCCATTGCATGAGCTAGAGGAGGGGGAGAAGGCTGCTGAGCTGAGCTGATGGTTAACTGGGTTTGTGCTCTAACTAGGACCTGGTCCTGCCCTGTCCCAGCCCTTGGGTGTGTGTCCTTCAGGGTTTGTTTTTGGCTCCTGGTTTTGAACGGGTTGAGAGTTTCCTGCCCCCTCCCAACTCCTTCAGCAGCTGCTGGAGGAGATTTCTTTGTTCCAGGATGGAGCTGCTTTTTCAGGGGAGGGAAAAGTGATTTCTGATAGCAAAGGTCTTTGGGATGCCTTAAGAATGGGACACAAAATGACAACAGATTTTTGGAAGTCAGTATTTTAACATCCTTCTCCAGCCTCCCTCTCCCCCTCCACCCCATTTCTCTTTACCATTTCCGGTCTTTACCACGACACTGAAAGTGTCAGCCTGACCTTGGAGGAGAAAATCCAGAAGGAAAGTGCAGGGACCTGCCCTAGGGCAGAGGCAAAGCTGCCGTCGAGTTCACATTTGCCAGCCCTGAGCCGTTATCGCTGAATGAGACTCCCCCTCCCCGCTCCACGAGCCCCCGCGGGGCAACAGCATCGTCCAGCATCTTCCACTCTCACGTCTGGGAACTAAATGCTGATTCTCACACCTCTGGAAGAAACCACTTCACGCTGCCTAATTGCCTTTTCCACTTGCAGCTGGATAACAACCAAGCAGCTGCTGCTGCCTGTGCAGACCCGCAGGAGGGGACGCGGCCCCAGGCAGAGCCCTCGGGGGGGCTCCGCCGCCCACCCCCAGCCCCTCCACCTCACAGAGCGATGGAATGAATTCCCAAGCCCCTGCACGGCTCTCCAAGTCACTTCAGGGTTCCCGCGGTCTCTGTCCCTCTCTAGTGGTGGAGGCACAGCCCTGCCACAGCCGCTGCCGGGAGGTTTGAACGGGACGGGCTTAGAAGCAGAAATACCAAAAAAATGACATCAGCGAATTCCAGGAGAATGGATTTTGTCCAACAGTTGTGGAAAATCACTTTAACGCGACTTTCCATTCTGATAAAATACGATCAGTTCAAGTCCACTGAAGTGTCTTGGGCTATTTTATGAGTGAACTCATGAGCCAGCTCCCCAGTTCACAATGAACCAGTTCAGCTTTGTCCCAGTGGGAGGTTTTGACCCATCTGGAATGATTTCGTTTGGAGTTTCCACTTCTGAGCGATTTTTGAACCATCAGTGTAGTTCACTGGTGCTAGAAGGGCGTTTCAGACTGTCAGGAAGGAAACTCCATTTTCCAGGGGTCTGTTTCCAGCAGAGCTTTCATCATCCTGTTGGTTTTCTTGCTTTGAGTGGGAGGGTTGGAGTGCAGACCCTCGAGTTACCCCCAGCCTGGGTTACTCTGATTCCATGCTCTCTGGCTAGAGGACACTTTCCTGTACACAGGGTGGTTGTATTCCCATCCTCACCCCACGCACAGGGCAGAGAATCACCACTGTGCCTGCAGACCTGCACTGGAAGGGCCCAGCAACAGGAAACCCAAACCACAGTCCCATCCCCACAGAGGCAGAGGCTGCAGCTCAGGCCCTGAGCCCAGACATCGGTGCTGGTCACACAGGAGGGCTCATCCCCACATTCGCGGAGGGAGGGAGGGAGGGAGGGAGGGGAGCTCTCCCTCGTTCATACCTGCACTGTAGGCTGGATCGGAGCACTTCCCCACGTCGACCGTGACCTCCCAGGGAGAGTCTGGGAAGAAGGTTTTCAGCGCCGGGAGCCGCAGACATTCCTCGGGGCAGGTGCTGCAGTGGCAGCCATCGACCACCTCCACCTGCCGAGGGCCCTGCAGGAGCAGGAGCCGCTCCACGTGCAGCCGGGCCGGCTCACAGCAGGACCCCGCGGGGCAGGAACGGGGGGCTCCCGGCCACGGCACCTCGGGGCGCCGGACCTGCAGGGCCAGGGGACACAGAGAACAACCTCCAGCATCAGCTCCCTGACACAGCACACCCCCCCGACCTGGAACTGGCTCAGCGTTTACTCCTCTCTCTCTGGAGGATGCTGCACCAGCAGTGTCAGGGTGTTCAAGTGGGACAAGTGGTAATGAGATTTTTCGTGGGAGCACCCACAGAGCTTGTTTCAGTCCCTCTCCAGGGTCTGTTACGCTGGTGGAGATGGGACTTTAGGCAATGTCAGCTCTCCTGGGACAAGGAGAGCACCACAGGCCATGCACAGCCATGGCCCTAAATGCACAGGCTCCTTTGAGTCCCTCCTGGGAGTGACACGTGGCACAATGATATGGGAATGCCACAAGCATCTCAACGGCAAGGTGTTCATAATGAAATCACACGTCCTGCCATTTTTGCACAAAGAGGCAGAAAAAGGCCTCTGACCCCTGTAGATGTGGGACAGCGGCTCTCAGGTACAGAAGTGGTTGAAAGAGCTGGTCTGGCTGCTGTGCTGGGGCAGCCAGGAATGCACTCGGGTGCTGCCTGGGGCCACCTGGGCCCCTTGGCTGAGCCACAGCCCTTCCTCTGCCCGAGGTATCCAGCACTGCTGGAGCAATTTCAACTCTCTCACCTGCACAGGCCACTGTTTGTGGCCAGGGGAGGATGAGAGGCTCAATGACAGGTTTTTCAGAAGACAAAAAACAGGTGTTTTTTAAAAAAATCACAAAACCACAACCCCAGGCACCAGCACATGACCCTCACCCAGCCCCAAGAGCTCCTGCAGTGCCACAAACACGCTGTTCTCACCTTCTTGCTCCTTAGGGAGTCGAGCATGGAGGAGTACCTGAAGAGCCCTGGGAGGCCGGGGTGGAGGGGGCTGATCCACTGGGAGGGGCAGCTGGAGCGGCACTTCCCGACGTCCACGCTGACAGGACTGCCCGAGACATCTGTGGAACAGGAGCCTCCAGAGGGTCACCACTGACTCCTAACCCTAACCCTAACCCTAACCCTAACTCTAACCCTAACTCACCCATCCCATGAGGTGCTGGGGAGGCCCAAGCTCAGAGAAGGGCCGAGCACCACACAAACACTGACACAAAGACATGGCCCACTCCTGGGAGTTCTCCCTGAGAGAGAGAGAGATTCCTTCAGCCTGAGCACAGGTGGGAATTCACTGCAGTCACAATGTTTGCAGACCAGAGGAAAACATTTCCTATTAGACTGGTCAGTGGACAAAGACCAAAACTAACAAAACTAAAATGTCACTAGGAAACCACAGGTTTTACTTTCTGTGGTGAGCACATGAGGGATGGGGTGAGAACAAGTGAATACATTGATTAGTAAAGGGAAAAGGGAATGCTTAGCCACACTAAAAGGCTTACTAACGTAAATCCTTGCTTCATCAGGTAATAGGGAAGGAAACTGGTATTAAAAGTGCCCGTGGGTAAGTCCAACACCACTGTAAAACATTTGCTTTAACCTGCTGGAGTCAACAGACCCAGTGTGTGCTGCAAAACTTTAACTTTTGCATTGATTTAAAAACTGGTTTTCAGTGTCCCCAGTGCTGGCTCCAGGGCACCAGGAAACACGAAGGGACATTTGAAGTCACACTCAGGGTACAGCTGCTGCTGCTGGCTGCCTGAGGGAAGGAATGAGCAACAAGCCAGGCAGCAATTCCCAGCTTATCAGCCATTCCAGCAGTGATGCCCGTGGATGCTCTTCACCCACAGCAGGGTGCAGACAGCTGGGCACTTGGCAAAGCACACTGTACCAGCTGAAGACACAGTTAACCCCTGCTCTCCCTGCCCTGCTGCCATACAAGCTGTGCTTATTATTTTTAGGCCGATATTTTATCAATTTTTTGCTATTTCCATCATTATTTACTCTTCTAAAGTTGTTGCCTCTGGAGCTGACAAGCTGTCACTGCCTGTGACAGCTCTTAATTTGGATATGGTAATTTTATCATTCCTACTGTACACAAGAACCTGGTATTTGGCAAACACTAAACGTTAAATTTGTACAAGTGCACTGAAAAACCCCAGGAAAACTCAGACTCTCAAGCCATTTTCACAGCTCAAGCTCATTTCATGTGGTCTTACAGCCACTGCAAGGGGAACTGGGGACAGGCTGCTCCTGAAGGCCTCAGACTTTTTGCCTGGTGAACAAATGCAGCTACTTTCAGCTTCCTCTACTTTCTCAGGACAGCCTGTCGTCCTGCTGACAGCCCTTCCCACATCAATCCTGGGAAGGAAAAGTCTGCAGTCGTCCTGAACTTACGCAGCAATAAACAAGCAAACAGGGAATTCAAATACAGAATCAACCACACTGCAGCACAGGCCCAGGGAACTGAGCTCCTTCACACAGATGGACAGACCCAGGGGCCAGGCTACTCACCAGCTCCTGTGCTACAAAAGGTGTTTTAAGTGTTAGATTATCTGGGCAACAGGTCCCCAGCACATGTCTGGCCTCAATCCCCTGAGGGAAAAGTCACTTGGAAAATTTCAATATAAACGGCCAAGAACTGGGCAGGACGTGAGTGGGGAAGCATCAAGGATCCCAGTTTCTCGCAGGTGAAGGGGAACTCAGAGCAGCTGTGGCTGCCCCAGCCCTGGAAGTGTCCAAGACCAGGCTGGACGGGGCTTGGAGCAACCTGGGCTAGTGGAAGGTGTCCCTGCCCGCGGCAGGGTTGGAACGAGATGGGGTTCAAGGTCCCTTCCAATCCAAAGCATTCTTGGATTCTGTGATTCTGTGAACTCACCATGCCCAACGTGGAGGAAATGGCTCTGCCTCCTGCAGCAGCCCCTCTCTGCAAACAGGTTCCTTTGCTCCTCTGCTCTGCCCACAGCTCCGGCGCCTGCGGTCACAAACCCCGAGCTCAGCATGACCCCAGTTACAATTCCCCACCTTTCCTGCCCGAGCTGGGAGAAGGCACTGAGTGCCCATCCACCCACCATCCTGAACCAAACAGCTCCAGCATGAGGAACAGATTTAGTTATAGATGGACATGACACATCTGGCAGCTCAACCCTGACTGGTTGGGCTGAACCCCCTGTTTAGTTGCTCCAAGTGCTCTGTTTGGCACTGTTTGTCTCAGGACATCCGTCCCCTGCTCTCTTCTACCTTCACATTACTGCAAGGTGAGCTCAGTAAGGAGTTGCCTCCCACAGCACAAAGCACTAAACCCTCCCCAGATTCCCCTGACACGAACTGCAAACTGTTTGCCCAGTGCAGGCAGCCCGGGCTGTTCACTGGTCACTGTTCACAGCACACACCGACCCTACAGCAGCATCAGATCCCAGTGGAGCCCATGCCCAGTCCCACACCACCCCCCCTCTGCTCTCCCCTGCCAGAGGTCAAAGCAGTGCCAAGGACAAAGAGGAGGAAAAAGGAACTTACTGGCAAAGACAGGAGCCTGCAAGAGCCCTGCAAGGAAGACCACAGCTCGTGGGTCCTGCATGCTGCACCCTGGGAAGCACAGGAAGGTCTCCAGTACCTCTGACACTTATACCTGCCCTCCCTGGCAGGTGAGAAGGTGAACAGCTCTGAGCCAAATGGACTTGCATATCCCGGCAAATGTCCCCAGATTGTGATCTGAGCAAACACCTCAGCGGCCTGGGGACGAGCACCCCTCACCCATGATCAGGACCATGCTCCCAGCTGGGATGACCAGGCTGGGATCAGGCTCCCAGCAAAACTTCAAAGTGTTTCTTGAGAGCCACTGGATTTGCTGCCAGCCTGGAGAAGCTCCCTTGGGGGTCTTTGTTGTTACCACCACTTCCAAACTAATTAAGTTTGTGGCGACTGGGAGCCGCTCTCAAATCCTCTCACTTGAAAGGAACATGCATCCTTCATCCTCCCTCATCCCATTCAATGGTTTTATCTGGGGACAACCCTCCTCTGTCCCTCCCTTCACCAAATGGAGTCAGAGCTGGTGCTTGGACAAAGCAGGACTCCCCCCATCAGCACTGGCAGAGTGTTTCCCACAGCCACGAGGAGCTGCCTGGGGCTCCAGTTGTGTCTCTGGTCAGTGGGACTGAGCCCTGGAGCCAGGAGGAGGCATCTCTCTTCCTAGCTGCTAAATCCATGTAGGAAAGCACCAGTTAAGTCCAAGTAGGAAGGCACTAGAGCCCTGGAAGCAGACACTGCTGGCCACCCCTGTGCTGTCAGGGACTCTCTGAGATGTCTGATGGATCTGGCCAAGGGCAGCAGATTCCTGAATACAGGATGCACAAGGCTCCTCATCACAGACCTCGGGATCTCTGCACCAGCTTGGCCAAGGGCATGTGGCAGGGGACAGATCCTGCTCCCAGGGAAAACGGTTTTGCCAGATTCAGGAGTGAGAGCACACAAGTAACACATCGGATACTGCTCTGGCATTCAAAATGGGGGTCTGGGGGCTGGGTTTTTCCTGGCTACAGTCACTTGCAGGTGCAGCAATCACAGACACAGAAGCTGCACAGCCCCCAGAACAAGCTGAGTCTCCTTGGAGCTCATCCCCAGTTCCTGGAGGCCAGCTGTGCTCCTCTGGGACGGATGCCTCGAGGAAATAATTAGCAAAACCAAAGTGCTACGAGAAGGCATCCTGCCAAAAACACACCATTTATCACCAGGCTACAGGAACCTCATCCCCTCCAACCCAGCCCAGAAATCAGCACAGATGCTCAACAACAACAAAAAAATAAAAATTTAATTGTGTTAAGAGACAAACACATATAACAAAACCCACATTTCCATTAAAAAAAATTCCCTGTGCCTGGGCACCTGAGCTGAGCCAGTCTCTGCTCACAGCTCTGTGGTGCTGCAGAGTACCCAGAGAGACCAGAACAGAGTAACTGCTGTGTAACCTGGCCAGAACAGAGAGCAGCTGCAGGGCAGGGGGAAGTGACATACAAAATAGTTATGGAAAAATATGCGTTTTAAATAAAGAGCTTACAATAACTTCAGCTTTATACAAAATATCACGGTTGCCATTTCAGTGTTTCAATTCCAGGAATCATTTTTGAACTCTCAACATCCTGTTTTCCATCTCACACCATCTCTGCAGTCTCTTTCTCCAGGGAGCTCAGTCTCTGTTCAGCTCAGTCCAAAGTACCTGAAAATGAAAAAACACATTACAGTCTCAGGGATCAGAAGTTCAGTTCTGTGAACAAATGAAACCTGTTTACAAGCTGCCAAAGCAACATGCAGTAACCCTAAAGTTTAAGCAAATCACACATGAGTAAGCCCAAACTCAGCCAAAAAGTATTGCATGTGCCTCAAGGGCCCACTTGAGCTGTTCCACTGCTCAGAGGGGCACAACAAGCTACACTATGTGAATTACTAAAGATGTGGACAAAGAGAGCTTTGCAAACGATTCAGTTCTTCCTCTCCCACAGTGGTGACCATAAAAAACACTGAAACCAAGTGAAACCAAGTAGAAACTCACCTTCTAAAAAAGCAAATTCGTCGATAGCTTCAATGGCATTATCTGCAAAGCAAATTGAGAACAATTACCACAGATAAACCACCCCCTTATTTGCATCTAACAGCAGCATCTGAAATTACATCACAGCAGAGTGACCAACTTCAAAAAGGTTTACTTGTTTTAGAGCTGGTGTGTGAAATTATTAGTGTACTATTTAGCATAAGAGAAGTTTTTCTCTCCCATCTTCAGAGAAAGAAAGAGAAGCACCTATGATTATTTCAGCACTCTGGGACAGGTGGAAAAATCCCAGTAACCCAGAGGTTTAAGGCCAGCACAGAACATGCTCTCATACCAAGGTCTTTTCTCTGCAGAGTTTTCCTTTTTCCTTGCTGGGCGTACACATAAGCATCTTTGGCTATGGTTTCAACAAACAGCTCCTGCAAGACAAAACTAGGACAGTTTCACACAGGTGATGGGAGAGGGGAGAGAGAATATTCTGAGGAAAGGAAAGGTCCTGCAAGACCTCAGGATGAGACCAGAATCTCCATCTTAACATTTCGCCTTCCCAATAAACGGCTCTGAAAATAGCAAAGGGAATGGTTGCACAGTAAGGAGGAGAAGCAGGAGAAGCAACAAGGGAGAAGGCCGGGAGTGTGACGGGTCCTCTGAACACACCATGGCTCCCTGGGTACCTTCTGAAGGGGGAAAGGTGTCCTGTGCTCAGGGGATGAATCACCTCGAAGATCGCCCAGTCCAAGCACCACCACCGTGTTCACCACTACACCGTGACCTCAAGTGCCACATCCATTCGGCTGCTAAATCCCCCCAGGGATGGTGACTCCACCACCGCCCTGGGCGGCACAACCCCTTCCACAAAGGAATTTCCCTAATATCCAATCCAAACCTCCCCTGGTGCAACTTGAGGCCACTTCCTCTCGTCCCATCACTTGCTCCCTGGGAGCAGAGCCCGAGTCCCCCTCCCGGCTCCCCCCTCCTGTCAGGGAGTTCTGGAGAGCCAGAAGGTCCCCCCTGAGCCTCCTTTTCTCCAGGCCGAGCCCCCCCAGCCCCCTCAGCTCTCCTGGTGCTCCAGCCCCTTCCCCAGCTCGCTCCGGGAGCTCTGAGCCGCCGCGGGCCGGGGGATCCCCCGCACCCGGGGCAGAAGAAAAAACCTCCCGTGAGGGCCAAGCAGCGGCTCCGCACCCCGCGGCGCTCCGGTCCCCGGGCCGCCCCTCACCGTGGCCCGCGCCAGCACGAACACGGCCTCCTGGCTGGCCAGGGTGACGTCCGGGTCCGCCTTCACCAGCGCCTTCACCCGCGCCAGCGGCAGCCGCGCCAGGCGGGCCGGCCCCGGGCACTGCGGCCCCGCGCCCGCCGCCTCCTCCCCGCCGGGCCCCGCCGCCGCCTCCGCGGGCCCCGAACCCGAACCCGAACCCGGGCCCGGCACCGCCGCCGCCGCCGCCATCCCGGCCCAGCGCTGCGCCTGCGCGGGGCCCGCGGGGCAGGGCCGGGCCTGGCGGGGCTGAGGGAGCCGGGGGGGGTGGGTGTGCGCCCAGCACGGCCCCGGAGCGCCCCGAACACCGGGCCTTGTGCCCCCCGGCACCCCAGACGCGGCCCCTGAGCTCCCCTCACCCCGTCCCCCAGCACAGCCCCTGCGCTCTCATCACCCCCAAGCACGGCCCTTGAGCTCCCCTCACCCCCAAGCACGGCCCCCCTGAGCTCCCCTCACCCCGTCCCCCAGCACAGCCCCTGCGCTCTCATCACCCCCAAACACGGCCCTTGAGCTCCTCTCACCCCCAAGCACGGCCCCTGAGCTCCCCTCACCCCCAAGCACGGCCCCCCTGAGCTCCCCTCACCCCGTCCCCCAGCACAGCCCCTGCGCTCTCATCACCCCCAAGCACGGCCCTTGAGCTCCTCTCACCCCCAAGCACGGCCCCCCTGAGCTCCCCTCACCACCAAACTCGGCCCCTGAGCTCCCCTCACCCCCAAGCACGGCCCCCCTGAGCTCCCCTCACCCCGTCCCCCAGCACAGCCCCTGCGCTCTCATCACCCCCAAACACGGCCCTTGAGCTCCTCTCACCCCCAAGCGTGGCCCCTCGTTCTGCTCACCCCATCCCCCAGCACAGCCCCTGCGCTCTCGTCTCTCCCAAACACGGCCCCTGAGCTCCCCCATCCCTGTCCTCCCCCAAAACGGCTTTCAGGGCCTCCCCGCCACCCCTCATCCCCAAACACGGATCTTGGGCCTCCGTGTCCCCCCCAGACAGGGCTGTGCTGTCCCTGTGGCAGCAGCAGGAGCAGTGGGGCAGGTGGGGATGGGGACCCACCTCTCCGAGGAGCTGGCTGTCACCACTGTCTGCCTGCCCTGTGCCCCTGTGTCAGCTCCCTGTGGGACCCGTGTGTGACCTCCTGACAACTCCTTTCCATCCCACCTCCAGCTGGTGGGATCAAACCCTCCAGTGCCTGCCTTGGGCACCCACCACCCTCCACAGGACCCCCAGGACCACCACCCTTGGCCAACGGGTGCTCATCCCAGCCTTCTCCATGTCCGCAACCTCTGTCTTATCCTTAAATTTGCAGCAGGAGCCACTGCAGGCACTGCTGATGGGACACCTTCCCAAAGGACTGGAGGGACATGCCACCCTGGAGCAGGGAAGTCAGCATCCACCAGCCAGCCAGAGCAGCCCTGCCCAGGGCTTGACCTCTCAGACCATTCCTGCCTCTGAGGCAACAGTTGACATCAGGATGTTTCAACACAGCAATGGCCCAATGCAGAACCGCTCTGTGCAGACCTTCCCCTGCCTTCCCAGAGGAGTTTGTGTGGGGCTGTTTTGCTGTGTGACCCCCCACAAATCACTTCCACCCTCTGCAGGTCCCCTGTGGCTCTGAGACCTGACCTGCAGAGGGTTCACATCGGCCACCATCAGATGAGGACATTGCCCACCCTCCCAGGCCCATCCCTCACATCCTGCAGTCAGTTCCCAAAACCCAGGCTCTTCTCTGGATGAGACTTTTCTGGGCAGCAGAGCTTGGTGGGCTGCAAGCTTCCAACAGCAGCAGAGCCAAGCTCGTGGTCCTCCAAGAGCCGCTCCTCCTCCTCCTCTCTCTCCTCCCCCTGGTGCTGTCTCACCATCAGGCTACAGCGACTTCCTGGCATTGCACACAGGTCCTCACCAGCCGTTAGGAAAGAGCTTCTGGTTTCAGGGGTGGGGGACCTTGGAGAGGCTCATCCTGGAATGCCTCGGGTGGTCTTTAGCAAGGAGGTGAGCACACAGGAAAGCATCCACTGATGGAAAATGGTGAGTAAGAACCAGACTTGGGCTATGCTGGACATGGGGAGGGGACACTGGGAGTGGAGCTGTGTCTCCTGGTTGGGAAGGCTTTGGGGATGTCCTTGTGAGGGACAGAATCCACCTGAGACCCTCGCTCCTCCTGGAAGGCAAAGTCCCCCTGTATGTCTGAGCTGATCGGAGCTTCAAAGGTCTCTGACCTGTTCCTGGGCTCAGTGGGAGTTTTGCTGGATGAAGTTGGGGTGGATATAAACATCTGGGAAAACGCTCCCACTGAGTCCAGGAGAGCTCCACCGGCACAAAATACATTGGAAAACCTGGAATTCGTCACAGTCACAGTGGTGTTGTATCCCACAGGTACACCTGAGAGCTCTGGGCAAGTCCCAGTTCATGGAACAGCCCCAAAACCGATGGTTACAAACCACTGAGTCATCCAAGTGCCAAAAATCCCAGCAGCATGTTTGGGAATCTAGAAAAAGTTGGGGTTTTTTCACTAGTTCGGGTGAAAGCCCCACTGCCTGGTGTGCAGGAAACAGCACATTCACTCTGCTTCACCACAGGCTATGCCAAATGCTGCATGTGAGGGTTTACCAGGGGAATTGGGGCATCTGCCTGGAGAACTTGTGTTTATGTAGGTATACATATACATTTGATCAGTTATGTCTAAAAACACTGCACCAGCTTCTCTCCATATCAGCCCTTCCCTTGTGAAAGAAAAAATTGCGCAAGTACAAACCCAAACTGAAATCCCAGAAGAAGAAGAACTTCAAAATCAAAGCCTACAGCTCCAGCAGAGCAGCAGCTCTGGTGCAAAGAAACACTGTGGGCTGGGGACGTCAGAGTGGGAGAAACATGGGGAGGGTAAGGTGATCCCTCCCCTTCCACAAGGTCCCTCTGAGAAGCTTAGGAAAAAATGTAGCCCCATCCTGTAGCTGTGTGCCATAGCTCCAACCTGGCACTCTTCTTCCAAGAGCCATCCAGCCTCCTCCTGGCAGCCTTTCTGTGAAGGCTCTAGCAAAAGGTGAATTTTGGTCACTGAGGTCACCGAGGAAGCTGAGGGCACCTCTGTGCTGGAGCCAATATGTCCTGGTTTGTGTGTACACGGTGTGAGCTGCACAGGAAACACACAGCTCAGAAAAGTAGGCCAGCTCTGCTGCCTCTTGGCCTTGTTTTTTGCATGCAGGCTTTGGTGGGATGAGTTTCAGCAGCACCACCCCGAGTTTTCCTGCAGGGAGGGATCCAACGGCTCTGTGTGGTCTCCCTCTCTTTGTGGTTCTTCATGGGAACCAGGACCAGGGCAAGGCAGGTTGCTCCCCTCTGAGCCCTGGGTAATCTCTGGATCTCAGATTCTGCCCTCAGGAGCTTTGTTACTAGCAGGGTGTAATCCCTGACCCAATCCCTCTGGTTTGATGGTCCCTGGTAGTGGACAAAGGGTGGATCAGACCAGCAGCCCGGTGTTGTTTTCTCAGACATATTCCAGGACCTTTTTGAGCAAAGACCTTGTTTCATGGAGAAGGCTTAGTGTGAGGCCATGCTGAAGGAATACCACATTCCTCAGGGGGAATTTTGACTCTTTTTCCTCCATGGTGTTTTAACTAGAATTTTTTTTAACAGTCGCAGATGCATCTGGAGGGGAGAGATGCTGTCGTGAGACACCTGAGGGCAAAGTTCCAAGGGATCAGGAAAGACCCTCCTGAAGCGGGGGGCTGGCCAGAGAGTCACCCTGCAGCACCCCATGGACCAGAGCCAGGACAGACCCTTGCAATGGGCTCCAAGGGCAAGCCTCCTCCAGAACCCCCCCGGACCAGGAGAGTGGACTACAGCAGGGCCTCTCCGTGCCACAGCACAGGTCAGAGTGTGGCACAGCATTCCCCTCCTCATCTCGCCCACGAGGCCCTGGCATGGATGGCACGGCAGAAGAAGGGGATGGCTCAAGACACCAACTTCCACCGAGCACCCGCAAAGCCAGGAGGAGGAGATGTGTTGAACAAGGAGGTGGGAGCAGGCCCTGATCCTCCCCAGAGGAAGCCAGCCCAGCAGACACGGCCACTTGCCAAAGACAAGGGTGTTCCAGCAGTTCCTGCCAAAGGCACGGCGGTTGCAGCCCCCCTGGTTGCTGCAGGAAGCCCCCACCACCCAGGACTCCCAGCTCTGCCCCAGAGGAAGCCTTTGCCACCCATGAGGGTGCTGGGGGTGAAGCCAGCCAAGCCCTGGCGCCCTCCTGTCGTGGATTTGGCAAAGGTCAGAGCAGCTGCACGTCCTGGGACACCTCTCCATCCTGCCACAGTGCCACCAAGGAGTGCTCAGCTGGGTATGGCCAGACACCTAGAAGTCCCTCAGGGAAGGATGCTGCTTGTTGAGGAAGGGAAATGTCCCCACTTGGAGCCTGGATCTCCTGGGAAATGGAAATACTGTGGGGGCTGATGGAGAAGTGGGGGCTGGTAATACCAAAGGGGCTTTTATAGGCAATAGCATGTGGAAAGGAATGAGAGAGAAGGAGAGCAGGTGAGGAAACAAATTGCCCTGTCCCTGGCTGGGCACAGGTATCAGGCCCTGGGGTGTTTGTAGGGAGTAAGGTTGGAGTAATTAACACAAGACATGCTGACAAACTGGAGTAAGCCCAGTGCAGGGCACTAAGATGGTTGGGGGCTGGAGAACATGGGGAAAGAAAGGCTGAGACCCAGGTTTGTTCATCTGGGAGGAGAGGAAGGGGAGATCTCACTGCCCACAGCGACCTAATGGGGGGAGAAGTGGGATCAGACTCTTCCCAAGAGGTGCCTGGGAGCAGGCCTGGAGGTGGTGGGCACAAGCAGTAGGGGAAATTCCAGTTAGGCAGGAGGAGAAGACTCTTTCCCGTGAGCACGGTGCAGCCCTGATGCAGGCACCAGGAAGACAGGCATCTCCATCCTTGGAGATACTCAGTTTTCACCTGGATGAGGCCCTGAACAACCTGCTCTAGCTCTGAGGCCAGACCTGCTCTGAGCAGAGGTTGGATGAGTCTGCAGGGGTCCATTCCCACCAGTCCATCCCTGTGTGGCAGTCAGAGCAGACCAGCCCGACCGGTGGGAAGCAGAGCTGGTCTGTCCCATGAACAAGAAGCACTTACACACCAAGTTTAACACCCAGTGTGTGTGTGTCGGCCCCTTTGGCCTCGAGGCAGAGGCTCCCTGCTGCCTGTGGGATGCAGGGCTTGGTGCCTCTGGGTGAGGTGGTTCTCCATTCAGCACGAGCCCTGGACGCTCCACAGTGGCCTTCTAGTTCCAGGCCACTGCAGTGGTTTCTCACAGCTGCTGCTCTGCTAATCCACACTCTGGGTGTTGAAACCTGTTTCAAATCCCGTTTTCTGGCTCAACTTCTCTAGCCATGAGAGTAGAGCCTCCCTTATTTCCTCATGAGAACTGAAAAATCGAGCTGGTTTGTGTTACTATTAAAAGGTGTTATCAGGGCTGGCTGTGCTGTTGTGCTGGGAGATGCTCACCCATATGACCAGCCCTGGTAGAGGAGGGAGCAATCTGCTCTCCCTGTGTCCTACAAACCAGCAATTTTTCAAGTATTTATTGTCTCATGGGTACTGAGGCAAGTTTGAACATCTAGAATTACCTCCAAATAACAATTTGGTTATTGTTGTTAGTTTTTTGGGCAATCTTACAAGTTTTGGGGCCTAGTATTTGATTGTGCATTACTTGGTAAAATAACCCAGCAGAGCTGTGATGTTGTACTTGGGTCTTCATGCCAGTTGTTGGTTGGTCTGGTTGACCAGGCTGGTGATGAGCTTGATGATAAAAACAGTGGCATGTTAGCAGGCATGTGGGCATGCTGGCAGTCCTGAAGTGTACAGCAGCATGTTGTGGCTGCTGATGCTTCTGAGTACATGGAGATATCCAGGGCTTGCCCTAACACTGGTACAGAACTGGAATTTAGGGTTTTCACAACATTCAAAATACCTGGTTTGGCCTCTTCATCTTCCCCTTCCATCATCTGTCCAGGGAGAAAGTAACATTAGGGTCATAAGAATGGGAAAATATATATTCAAGGTCCCCAGTGAGCTGTGCCCCCATGTGCTGCACGAAAGTCCCCAGACGAGCTATGGAGTAAAAAGTTCTTGCTTGATCCAGATGTGCGGTTTTATCTCCCCACCTCCCTCTCTCTGCACTAAATCCAGTCCAGGGTGGCTCTGACCTCAGGGTGGGTGACAGAGCTGAGGAGAAAATATGAGATAACCCCTCACTGCTGCCTCCTGTTCCGCTGTTTCCCACAGGTCCCCTGAGACCAGGCTGTGCCGCGCCAGCGCCGGCGCGGTTCCCGCTGCAGGGTGCTCCGAGTGGAGCGGGGTAAGGACAGACACAGCTCTGTTATTCCTGGGGGCTTCGAGGCTGTGCCGACCCAGTGGGAAGGGCTCAAGAGGGGACAGCGAGCGGCTCCTGGGGTTTTCCTGCCTGCTGCTGGAGCCCAGCGTGCGCTGGCAGCTCCCGCGGTGGAAGCGCTGCCGCCCCTCGGGGGCTGCGGTACCGCACTGCTGTGGCTGCTGCCATCGCACCCCCTGCCCGTCCCCTCCACGGCCCTGCTCTGCTGCGTTGTGAGGAGCTGCTGGCACAGGGCACAGAGCTGCTGTCCCGCTCTGCCCCAGAGCCAGGGCCAGCCCGCGGGCAGCCCACCTGCCCCTTGCCCACCCTCCTCCTGGCAGCCTCGATTCTGCCCTCGGCCCCCAACCCCGCTCTGCCTTGCCACAGGGATGAAGATGAGATATATGATGACGTTGAGTCTCTTGGGCCGCCCAGGAGAAACCCAGGCGCGCTGCTGCCTCCTGTGTCCCGGCCGCCAGCAAATCCCCGCCCTAGAGGAGGTGGGTACGGGAGGGGCTGGGGTGCTGTTTGGGGCGAGAATCATAGAATCATAGAATAGATTGGGTTGGAAAAGACCTTCAAGATCATCAAGTCCAACCCCTGATCCAACTCCAATTACTATATCATGGCACTAAGGGCCACGTCCAATCTCTTTTTAAAAACCTCCAGGGATGGTGAATCCAGCACCTCTCTGGGTAGGCCGTTCCAATGCCTGATAACCCTCTCTGTAAAGAATTTCTTCCTAACATCTAACCTAAACCTCCCCTGGCAGAGCTTGAGCCCACGTCCCCTTGTCCTATTGTTGGTTGCCTGGGAGAAGAGACCAACCCCTGCCTGGCTATAACCTCCCTTCAGGTAGTTGAAGAGAGTGATGAGGTCGCCTCTAAGCCTTCTCTTCTCCAGAAGCTCCCAGAGCCTTGAGGCCCCGAAGATCCACAGGCAGCAGCAGAGCCCGTGCTGAGCCCACTGCTGCCACGCACAGGAGGGAGATGGGTTTCTCTGCTGCTTGTAAATGGGCAGGGGAAACCCTGATCCCACCCTGCTCAGGGGCACACTCAGGGTTTGGTCCCAGGAGGAGAAAGCTCTTGCTGCTCTTTGTATCTTGTCTTGGCAGGTGTTTACACCTCACAGCAGCCTCATGCCAGCACCTCTCCTGGGGTTTGGTTTTACAGGTGGAGATGCTGGCCGAGCCTCTCACAGGGTTACCTTGCTGGCAGCTGCACAGAGGTAACGGGGTTTTTCCTTTTCTAAAGGTCCCAAAATGGTCATGTCTCCTTGGTGCTCTGACAAAGCTGGTGCTTTAATGGTTTCTGCTGTGCTTGCAGTAGGAAAGCCCATGAAAAGCACAAGCTGCAGGCTGTGCACCCGCTCCAAGAGCCCCCAGCAGCCCCAGAGCCGGTGCAGGGAAATGCAATGGGGCAGCAGCCAGGGGGGCAGAAGGGGATGAGGGGAATCAGAGCGTGGGGTCACCTGAACCTTCCTGTGACTCTCAACCACTGCAGAGAAGCCCAGGTCTCCCAGAAGACAAAGACCATGACACTCAAGGAATGCAAGAAGGAAGAGAAGGCAGACAGGGAGTTTCAGAAGAAATTCAAGGTGAGCAGCAGCGAGTGATCCCTTATCCCTCTAAGCTCCTTCTCCCCTCCTGGGAAGGGTGCAGTGCAATGGCAGGGAGGAGCTGTGCTCTGCAGGGACCAGCCAGTACCCAGTTCCCACCTGCCCTGTTCCCTCATATCAGACCAGTCCCACAGACCATTTGGCTAGAGAGGCATCTGCTTTGCCCAAGCAGGGAGAGCAGTGAGACCTGCCTGACTCAGTTCCCCTGAGGGCACTGCTGTTTGTGTTTCAGTTCGAAGGCAGCATCGACGTCCTGACTCGGATGATGGTCGACCCTGCAGCGACAGAGAAGAGGGGCGGGGGGAGGAATCTGCCGCTGCGACGAGGAGAGATCCTTGATGTCATTCAGTTTACCAATCAGGAGCAAATCCTCTGCCGGAACAGCCAGAGGAGGTGTAAGTCTGGAAGAGGATGAGGGTTTGCCCGCAGGGGGGAGCACAGCAATTTTAGGAACAAGTTTCTTCGTACGCACACGCCCCGCCAGACCGCAGGAGAGACATCCTCCTGCCGTTAGACAGACCTGGCAGGTACCCTGGGCCTCAAAGGTTCCCACTTCTCTCCGCACAAACGTCCTGCCCTTCCTCCACTTCTGCCGTGAGCGGGGCTTGTCCTCTCTCCCTCTGCTAAAAGCCTTTCCAGTCCCCGGAGCCTCTCGGCCACCAGCCTGGCACCCCAGGCTTTGCCATGGGCACAGTCTCCGCAAGCTGTGTCTGCACCGAGGGATGCACAGGTGAAATGGGCTGCAGATCCTCCAGGCAGAGAGACGGGGATCAGGCTCTTCCCTGCAGGTGCCACCCAGCCCGGCAGGCTCCTCCCTGACACTGCCCGGAGCAGGTTCCTCCCACGGGTCCAGCTCAGCTTCCCAGAGCCGGCTCTGCCTTGTCCCACCTCTCCCTGGGGACATGTTCACCTCTCCCTGGGGACACGAGGTGTTGCTAAACCCTGCAAGTCCTGGGCAGGGGCAGGGGCTGGTGTGAGTCCCCGCTGATGCCGCAGCTCCCAGCACAACCTGACATGTTTTTCCTCGCTCTCTTGCAGATGGCTACGTGCCCCGGGCCGTGATGCTGCACCTGTGAGTACCCTTCCCCGACCCCTTCCTCCCCCCTCTGTGAGCTCAACTGCTCAGTGAGTGCCTGGCACCAAACCAATTCCTGACAACTCAAAACCATCCAGCCCAGGCAGTGACCGTAAACCCAACACGGGCTGGTTACCCTGGGGTGGAACCTGCCATTGCTGGTGTCAGGAGCAGCTCTGGCACTGGGGCACATTGAGCACTCCCCAAGATGTGGTCCCTCATGTGGGACATACCCAGAGGCTGCTCAGAGGCTGCTGGTGGCAGCACAAAGGTGCTGCTCCTCTACATGGCCGGGTCTGCAGCTCCCAGTAGCTTGGAACAAGGCCACTGTCTGTGAGAGGGGCCAGAGTCATGTTAACCCCACACTGGAGGGTCCCGGCTCTGTGGGGAGAGCTGGGAGGGAGCAAATGGGACAGCAGGAGGACACCAGAGCCCACAGACAAGTCAGGAGAGATGGGACAGATACAGCAGCAGGGGCTGGCCCTTGCCTCAGGGTCAGGAGGTGATGGGGACACGGGAGACTGGCCTGCCCTCAGCACCCTGTCTTTCTCCTTGCAGGGACACTGACATCTATGATGACGTTGAGATTTATGGTAGGTGCAGAGGGAGCTGCTGCCCTACCCCTTCACCAGGTGCTGCCTGGCACGGACCAGCAGCAGAGACCCCACACCAGCGCCAGGGCCTCCCCTCCTGACCCTTTGCTGTTTTGCCACCTTCCCTCTCTCCCCTCCCTCTTTGTGATTCCTCTTTCTGGGATATCCTTTACTTGCCCTCAGTTCCCCAAAGGTCTTCACGTTCCGCTATTCCCAATTATTTGGATTTCCCTGCACCCTTTCCCATCTCAGCTTTCTCCCTCCACTTGCTGTCAGCCCCAGGGCCCCTTCCATGTCCTTTGAGGTGTCCCTGATCCCCCAGACAACTGGGACTCCCCTTTCCCAAGCAGTTGCTCACCCCCAACATGCAGGCTCCATCCCCCAGCTCACAGCTGGCTCTGAAATTGGAGCTGAATAGAGGCAACTGTTTCAGCTCTGCTGATGAGCAAACACCTGATCTACTTCTGGCAGGCTGAGTGATCCACGCTAAGGCCAAAGGCATGAGGCAGCACCACAGAGACCTCCCCAGGGGCTGACACATGCACAGCACCAGGCACCACGCTCCTGATGGGAAAGGAGCTCTGCTTCCTCCGAGACAGCCTGCAAATCCACCGTGACCCTGCCGGAGCAGCCGCTCAGCACGTGGGGCTGCACAGGTCCTGTCCCACGGGGCAGGGGGCCAGGGATCCGAAAGTCACAACTTCACTGTGGCTTTGCTTTGTCTGTGTAAAATATGGCAGTGGTTCAAGAAGGCTTTGTGGCCTTGTTTTTGGTTGGGGGTTAAAGTCAGGGCCAGAAAGGTTTTAATATCTCCCCATTCCCAGAGGATCCTGAGTCTTGGACCCACCCACCCCATTCTTCTGCACCACGCTCCAGCTCCAGTAACACTCCTGGCCTGAGCCAGAGACAAACTGGACACAGAAATACTCTAAAATGTTGTGGATTATTGACCAGGCACCCCAGCAGCACCTCGTGGCCTCGGGGCAGCTTCCCTGCAGAGCTGGTGGGGAAGTTGGTTCTGTTGGGGCAGATATTCCTGCGGGAACATTCAGCACCATCCGTTGGTGCCTTGGGCTGCCGCCTGTGCAGATGCCACGAGAAAGCCCTGCCCTCACGAAGCCCTCCCGGATGGGGGTAGGATGGGGGTGCACTCACAGCTGGTGGGAGCACAAATCTGGTGCCGGACCCACATCTGGTGGCAAGACCCAGATCCCTTTGGATCAGAAACCTTGAGGGGAAGGGAGTGCTGGGTCTGAATCCCTGCTCTCAGTCTGCACACCGCCCCCCAACCCAGGGGCTGGAGGGTTAAACTGGGAGGGTTCGGCACCGCAGGGGCGGGATGCCAAGCCCAGATTAACCAGTTGAAGACGTCACTTTCCATTATGGGAAAGGCTCCCAAATATCCCTGAAGCTTTTGGTTCTGGGATTAGCCATCAGTACACTCAGCTCCCAGCACAGAGCAGGGGTCCGTCGGTGCCCGTGGCCATGAGCGGGGCTGGGAGCTGCTCCGAGGGGCATCGTCTGGGTGGCTGAGCACAACCATGTGGGAGTGTGTCAGGAGAGCTGTGCTGCACTCCCTGTCCACGGTCCTCCTGCGCCTCTGGAAGTGGGTGCGGGCTTTCTGGTACAAGAATGGCCTCTTGACCCTCTCGATGCTGTCGGTTGCCACCGGGTGCCTCCTGGGGTTCCTGCTGCGGACGCTGGAGCTGACGGACCTGGTAAGCCTGGCCAGGGTGGGGATGGCAGTGAGGGACATGGAGTGGTCGGGGGGACAACCAGCCCTGGTGCCAGTAAGGGTCCCAGATGGGCACAGCCCCAAAAGCAAAGGCTCCTGTCCAAGAAAACGTCTCAGGGCAGGTTTCTGCACGTGGGTTTGCCTTTTTTTTTTTTTTTTTTGACCAAGAAGCTGTCAACAAATGCCAAAGCTGCAGGACAAATCCTGCCTTCCTCCAGTGGGAGTGGGGGGCTCTGGGATGGAGCCTATGGGACAGCAAGAGCCTCCAGGTGGGTTAGGGAGGGGAAAGTGGGGAATGGCTGCTTGGCTGCAAGATGCTCAGTGACAGGCTCCCCCCAACACCACCAGCAGCAATGGGGTCCCAGCTGCTCCCCTGACCCTCCCCAGCTGTGCAGATGCTCAATCCAAGCACGTTTCTGCTCTCTGGAGAAGACCCAGCAAATAAATAAGGGTGGGTGGGGAGCCTGGGGGGGGGTCTTCGGGGGTCCTTCCTCTGAGGACCTTTGGAAACAAACACATTGGAGAAAATACCCCTAAAAGGCACGTTCACCCAGCGCTTTCCAGGAGGATCACGCTGTGAAACAGCCCCGGATCCCAGGGCTGCGCTGGCACTGGGCAGCTGGGCTGGGCTCAGCCCTGATCCTCGGCAGGCTGGGGAGCCCAGGAGGGGGAATGCTGCTCCAGGGAGAGCTTGGCCGGTGCTGGAACATCCCTGTGTTGCCCACTTGGATTTAGCAAAGTCTTGTCATTTCAATTAGGCCCCTCAACATCAGCGCAGCGGGGATGATCTCGTTACTTAATTGAAGCCGGGTGTAATCTCCCTCAGCCCAGTGCACACGCCCGTGAGGCCGGCACAGCCTCGGGGCTCCAGGCCCTCATCCTGCCATGCACTGAGTTCATCCATCCTCTGCCCCAGCCACTGCTCCCCATTAGAGACTTTTGTCCCCAAACCTGCACCACGGAGGAGGGGCCAGGCCCTGCTTTCCTCCCCACAGTGGGAAATGTTATGAAGTTAAAAGACCCGCTGACAAAGAGGTGCTGTTCCAATCAGCTGGCACCCCTTGCTCATGTCTGGGCCCATTGGAGCTCCCCAGGGACATCAGCCACATCCAGACCCCAGTGGGACAGCACAGGGACGGCAGTGGGGAGCAGTTGTTTGACCAGCTGCCTTGGCACACCTCAAAGCCTTACTTTGGAGTAACCAAAAGTACCTGCTTGGCTTGGGGCCATCTCAGATCCATCCCTGACACCTCTACAGTGGCACAGTGAAAGATGGGGGGCAGGGAGGGAGGGAGGAAGGGTGGGTGGATGCATGGATGGAAGGATGGTGGGTGGAGGTAGGGATGGATGGGTGCAGGAGGGAAAGAAGGCATTGATTTAATGGAGGAAGGGATAAATGGATGGATGGAGGGTGGGTAGAGGTAGGGATGGAGGGATGCTGGCCAGGTGGCTGCTGGTCCCACAGACCCTCACTGTCCCCTTGGTCATGGCTGTGCTATCTGGAATTTGGGGGTCTCTCTCCAGACAGCCCTTCCCCATGTCCATGTGAGGGATGTAGGGGATGTGAAGAGATGCCACAGCACAGAAACCTCCCTTGTTGCACTGAGGCTGCCCCATGAATGGGCTGGACACTCAGGCTCTCCCTGAGCTTGCATTTGCCACCTGCAGCCACAGGGTATTCCCACCTTTGGCTGCTCCTGATGGCTCTGGGGCACTTTGCAGATGCTCCCTGGTAACATTCAGGAGGAGCCAACTCAGAGCTGGGCCCAGTTTGGAAAAAGGCAAATTTATCAAGTTTGAGCCCTTAACCCACAATCATCACCCACTCAGTGCTCACCTGACACACAGCTCTGCTCTGTGTGCAGGAGAAGCAGTATTTTTCCTTTCCTGGAGAGCTTCTCATGAGGATGCTGAAGATGCTGATCCTGCCCTTGATCACCTCCAGGTAAAACATCACCTTCTACTCTAAAGCACCATCTTCCCATTGCATTGAGGAGATGGCCCCCTGACCCCCCATTGAGGAGATCACCCCAAAACTGCCTGGGGTGAGAATAACCCTGGCCCCAGGCAGCTGGCAGCCAAGCAGCATCCCCTGGCTTGGTGTACATCAAACCCCTCGATTTCCCAGCAGGTCTGGAACAAATCCTCACCTGGATTTGGTAGGCACCTGCACCCAGGTCAGACACCTGCACTGGCTGGGGTGTTTCCCTTCTCTTGGGCAGCTGGTGATGCTGGGACCCTCCGTGGGCAGTTGTGAGGGGTGGCTGTTTAACCTCAAAGCAGATTCCCTTATTTAGAGGGATTTGAGAAAGCTCAAGTAGAAACAAAAAGCATCCCTCAGTGCTCTGTCTGTGTTTGCAAACCCCCATTTGATGGGCCCATACAGACCAAGAAATAAGAAACAGAGCCAGCAGTCACACTCAGCTCGAAGCAAGGTCCCGGAAAGCTTATATGGATTAACATACTGTAAACAATTGCTGGCACGTGCTCATTAGACACACCCAACCCCTAACTCCTCATTCCCTCCAGGATGTGTCGTTCCTCTGTTGTTTGTCAGAGTTTGCTTGTTGCCCCATTTGCCTCTGGTTTATTTTTGGGAGCAGTGTGGTTTCTATCCTGGCCACACTTGGCCTGTTGAGCATCAGCCCTTGTGGAGATACTTTCTTTTCCCCTCCAGTACCTCACATCCCTCCCCCGAGGCACTGAGAGTTTCCCTCTGCTCTCAGCCCTCCCTGCAGCTCAGTGACCTGGGTCATCCCCTCTGACCACTCTCCTGCCTGCAGGCACAGGGTCTGCACAGGGCTCCCAGGAGTTTTCCTGCATGTTGGATTGAACCAGGGATTTTCCTTATTTAATTACTGAATGATGGTGAAGTGGCAACTTCCCTCTACACACCATCCCAGGGGGGACTGGGAGCTCCCCAGGCCTTGAGTCGGAATCACCCACCTCATCATTGCTTCTGTGGCCTCCTGAGCTTCCAAAGCCCCTTTCCTCCTGGACATGTGGCTGCTGGAGGGGATCTGTGGGCTGGCCACTACCTCAGCCACCCCATCCCATGTGTCCCCAAGGCTGGCATTTACCCTCACAGCCCCCCCCTCTCTGTCATGTCCTGCCTGAGGGTCGTTGGGCCAGTGCTGGACTCCACCAGCAGCTTCAGGGGTCTGCAGGGCTCAGTGTGGGTCTGCACACACGTGGGGCACCTGCAGCCCCCAAACACCCACATTTCATAGAATGCCAGAATCTCCTGAGCTGGAAGGGACCCACAGGGATCATCCAGTCCAACCCCTGGCCCTGCACAGACACCCCAACAATCCCCCCCTGTCCCTCAGAGCGTTGTCCAAACCCTCCTGGAGCTCTGGCAGCCTTGGTGCTCTGGGGAGCCTGGTCAGTGCCCAAACACCCTCTGGGGGAAGAACCTTTCCCTGAGATCTCTGATCCCTGCACTTCCCCTCAGATCTGGGCTTGCCACCTCAAC
>NW_016690470.1:130199-149009 GCF_001604755.1 Lepidothrix coronata
TTGGGCTGCCAGGACACTCTGCTGACTGAGATCCAACTGGCCACTAACCAGGACCCCCAGGGCCCTTCCCATGGTGCTGTTCCCCAGCCCCTCGTTCCCCAGTCTGTCCCTGCATCCAACACTGCCCATCCCAGGGGCAGGATCTGGCATTTGCCTTTGTTAAACACCTCGCAGTTGGTGAGCACCCAGCCCTCACATTTGTCAGGACGTGACAAATGTCCTTGAGGGAGTCAGCAGCTCCTCCCAACTTGGTGTCCTCAGCAAATCCACTGAGGACCTTCCAGTCCTGTAACCAAGTTGCCCCCACCACCGGCACTGCTCTCCCTGCTGGGGCAGCCAGTAATGCCCTCTCTATTTTTAGCCATTTTGCTAAGAAGTAGCTTATGGGTTACTTCTTAGGAAAGCTTAACGTGTGCATGAAATCTGAACCAGCACCTCTCTCCTGGGGGTGTGGGGCCCATCCCCACCAGGATTTTATGAACTTTGCTGGTACATTCCTTTGCTGTTCAGTCACGCACAGCAGTGGCACGGGACGCTGGAGATTTAGGGTAACGGTATCTTACCAAAAAAGAACAACATCAGTTATTCACCATCAAAATACACTAAGAATACAGACTTCTTAACCCTCGGAGACAACAGAAAACATGGCCAGACCTTGAAAAGAGGTGTCTCCTGCCCTTCACAGCTCAGCCTGGGCTGCCACAAGCCCGTCCTGGGTGTGAGACCCTGTGGGCACTGGCACATGAATGTGCAAGAGCTCAGTGATGCACTCAGGCACTGGTTTAGAAAATATCTATGGAAACCACTCCCACCTTGGATATTTTGCCCATCAGACACATCCTGTGCAGCTCTGGCAGCAGACACTGACTGACCACCACGTTTTTGCTGCAGCCTCATGTCTGGTTTGGCCACCATGGACTCCAAGGCCTGTGGGAAGATGGGGGTGATCACCATCACCTACTACCTTTGGACAACCTTCATGGCAGTGACTGTGGGGATCATCCTCGTGGTCAGCATCCACCCTGGGGCAGCTGCCCAGAAGGACAATGACACTGTGGGGAAGGTGGTGCTGAGCTCCGCTGATGCACTGCTGGATTTGATCAGGTACGTCCCAGGATTTCAGCAGGGGCCAAGTTTATGATGACAAGATCTTCCCAGAAGGCTCCAAGTTCCCAGGAGACATTGAGATCTCCAGGGAAACAGGAGAACTCTCCTGGCCAGGTGCTGGTACCTCCGAGCCCAGCAATGTGGGGTTCACCTGCCCCACCACACGTCCCTCTGACCACTGTCACTGTCACTGCTCTCCCAAAGCCCCCTGCAAACAGGGGAAGGAGCAGAGAACAGACACATTAACACTCCCTCAAGGCTCAGGGGTTCTCCCCTGCAACTCCAGCAGGGAGATGCCAAGCCCAGAGCTGACCCAGGGCTGTCTTTAAGCAGCAGGTGGGGATACCTGGGGAGGGGGTGAAGCACCGACCCAGGGGCTGGGGGAGAATCTCCATTTCTGGAGGCATTCCATGGACTGGACCAGGCTCTGAGCATTCTGCTCCAGCTCTGAGGCTTCTGCTACAGGTGGCAGATGTCTGTCCCAGGCTCTGGCTTTCCATGAGTCCCATTTATGAGTGATTCTCAGTCCTGCTCTGTGTTGACCTTCCAGCCTCTCTTTGCCCTCAGCCTGCTGGTGTTGGCTGTAACCTCCTCCTCCAGGTCTCCATGCCCACCAGAGGTGCTTCCCAGGGTGCTCCCTGTGCTCTCACAACACACTTTAACCTCCATATTGTTGCTCTCTTGCAGAAACATGTTTCCTTCTAACCTGGTTGAAGCTTCATTCCAGCAGGTGAGTTCACCTGGCCCCTCTGTGGGCGCCTGGGATGGTGCTCAGCTCCACGTGGGGCTGCCTCTTTCCCCACCCACAGCCCAGACATGAGCCCCTTCTCCCTTCCCCTTCCCTTCCTTTCCCCCTTTTTCCTTCCCTTCCCCTTTCTTCCTTCCCCTCTCCTCTGCCTCCCTCCCCGCTCACCCCAAGGAGGGCACCTGAAGGCAGGAGGGTGCTGGGGGAACACAGGCTCACAGGGACCCCCCTGCCTGCCCTCTGCCTGGAAGGGGCATGTACAGAAAAAGCAGCTCCCCAGTCCCGGGGGAAGGGGCAGCAGAGGGGCAGGCAGGAGGCACAGGGCAGGCTGGGGTGGGCAAAGGGGATGGGCTGAGGAGGGGCCAGGTAGGGTGGAGGGAGAGGGAAGACAAGCAAACTCATGGCATTGGGAAAGCATCAGTAAAGCCCCCAGGTAGAGGGATGGGGGAACCTCTCCCTGGGGACCACAGTGCTCCCCCAGTGCTGTGCTGGGATCCCACAGAGGTCTGCAGAGACCCGACTCACACCACCACGTGTCTGCCCAGCAGCCTTGGCCAACAGTGGCTGGGCTCTGCAGGGAGCAGCCACAGCTCCTCTTGCCTCTTGCTCCTTATTTCCACCAGCCTTTTACTGCCTGGAAAACAAACTCTGAACCTCCGTGACCACCAGGGCTGCCTTGCCTCCGTGTTCAGAGCAGGATGGAGCTCACACCAGCAGCACACCACCCTCACTCCTCTGCTTCTGTTCCAGTATCGAACCGTTCTTGTCCCGGTGGTGAAGTCTCCCGGCTCCCCAAAGGTCCCAGGGAAACCTGTCAACTTTATTTACTTCGCACCCGACGACCAAAACCCCGAAATCCATCGGCCCGTGTTCCTCGAGCTGACACCATCCCCTGAGATGACCTACAGGACCCTGGCTGGGACCAGCAACGAGATGAACGTCCTGGGGATCGTCATCTTCTCAGCAACAATAGGTACCTGCTCCTCCAGAGCGGGGCTGCAGCCCGGGCTGGCAGTGGCTGCAGCCACCACGCTCACCCTGGGGAGAGCTGTGGGATGAGGTTCTTTAACTGCTCCAGTCCCTGGGAACTGGGCCCAGCACAGAGCTCTGTCCCATCAGTCCCACCCATGGTGGAGCTCACTGAGGCTGTAGGCCCTGGGAAGGCTGTTTTCTCCCCAGATTTCCCATATGAGCTTCCACAGCCCACACGGGGGTCCTGGGGGTTTTCAAACCGTAACATAACCTTTTCTTGAATGAAGTGAGGTGTAATTTTTGCAGAGGCTACCTGAGACACAGCTCATCCCAATGATCCAAACCCTTCATGCTGAGGGTTCAGCCCCCTGAGCAGGCAGGATGTGACACTGGGGTCAGACTTGTGCTGTCACAAATACATGGGAATTTACAACAGGAGTTTCTGAAGGAGGTAGGGAAGCATTCTGCATCGAGCAGCCTGCAATCCTGTGTGGACAAGGTGCTCAGCAGCAATTCTGAGAAGGAAGATGGACCAGAGGTTGTGCAGAAACACGTGCAAGAGAGAAGGAGGTTTGAAGGGGAGAAAGTCACTGCAAGGAGGAACTTGGAGCTGGCTCAAAGTGACACCGGGTACAAGGCTGAGCAAGAAAGGAGGGAAGGACCAGGAGGAAAAAGAGTAGGAGGCAGTGAGATAAGGATGGGGACAGGATTATGTGTAGATAAGGAGGTGAGGGCAAGGAGCTTGAACTTTGTGTATAAGGAACCAAAAAGCCAATTAGAGGATTTGAGGGGAGGAGGCAGCACAGCCAGCACAGCACTGGAGAGCACTGGCTGCAGTCAGAGCCACGGAGAGGGGCCAGTTCTAAAGGCCACGACACAGAGAGAGCCCCGAGGGGATGGCCTCAGTGAGACTGGGCAGAGCCAGATCCCTGCAGACTTTGCCTCTGGCAAACTCCTGTCCCAGCAACCAACACCTCCTGCAGACCCTGGACGCTCAGGGAAAGTGCTGAGCTCTTGCCTGCAGGACACGTGCCCTCCTACAGCCCTGTCAAACCTGCAAGAAGAAGCTGCTTTTCTCCTCTGGCGTGGGAGTGGGATCAGCCTGAGTTAGGAGGCAGCAGGAGATCACCTGAGCCAGCCCCAGCCACCAGCTGTGCTCCCCATGTTCTGCCCAGGATGGATTAGAGCTCCACGAAGCCACAGACTGGCAGCTGGGCATGGGTACCTCAGTAAAGGATTCATATACCCACAGGAGGCTTTCCCTGCAAGGAAGGGCCTGGCAGAAAACAGGAGAGGGACAGGGAAGGCACCACAGCCCCATGGAGTGGGGAGGGCACTCGGCTTGTTCAGTGGGAACAGCTTGGGAAACAGGATCACCTCCTCCATGCAAGGTGGGGAGGCCAGGTGGGAACTGGCTGAGGCCTCAGCAAAGGGTATTTTTGTGTGAGAGCAAATTAGGCAGTTTGTGTGTCTGAGAGCAAAGCACCCACAGAGCACCTGCTGGGTACCAGAGTGACTTTGCTGTGGATGGTGACTCCACACAGTTCCCCCAGCTCTGACAGTCCCTCCACTGTCACTGAGAGCCTCAGTCCTTTTGAAATCCAGAAAAGAGCAGAGATTTCAAGCTCCTTGCAGGAAGCTGTCTGTTTGCTAAGGACCTGTCTCCCAAATCAGCTCTGTAGGACCTGAAGAGCAATGACTTTCTTCCAAAGCAGCTTTTGTGGCCATCAAATACCAGATGAATACCCACAGAGCTGAGATTTAAATGTGCCAAGCCTTGTCTCATTTCTGAAAGTCCTGGCAAAGGTGACTCCATCTCATGTCTCTTCTGAGCAAGGCAGGAGATCCCACCACCCACCAAGGGCCTCTGAGGACTGAGGAGGGATGAGTGGGACAAGATCCTGTCTATATTCTTCTTTTCCAAGCTAAAGCAGATGCCTGTACAGTGCTTCAAAATTAATTTTAGCCAATACAAGGAGGATGTGCTGTGGGCTGGAAACAATATGGAAAAATGCTCAAAGCCTCCTTTTTCCTTTGCTCAGTGGGTTCCTGAGAGAGCTCCCAGCCAGTGAAACCAATGGGATTTAACACTGGCAGGCCAGACAGCACCATTACCCCTCCTAACCATTCCTGTATTTCTGCTCTAGTATTCCTTCAACAGAAAATCAGGCTGGATTACGTTAATGCAACAACATCAAAAGGAAAAAACAGACTTAAGAGAGGAGGCTTAATGGCTGTATCCAAGCAACTCAGTCGGATCCTTCCTGACGTATCACTGTACAGCCCCGTGTGTTGTCACCACCAGGGAACAGCCTGTGAGCCACCAGCAGGGTGAGGAACAGCCCTGCCCAGGGGGGAACTGAGAGCAGCCACTGCCCACGGGACCAGACCCTGAGCACTGCTGGAGTGATCCAAGTGGCACAACCTGAGCAAGGGCAGGGCTGCAGCACAGCACCACATCCTCAGCTACAGAGAACCCCACCAGGCTCTGTCCTGCAAAAAAAATCCGTTTCTGCTTCTGGAGCTCATTATTCTTGTATTACCAAACAGCCATCCAGCCATCCACCTAATCCAGCTAATCCGCACTTTATCCACCTCGGGAAGTGACTCTTCCAGCCCTGAGCAGCACTGAACTTTTATCTGTTTTCTGTGCAAGGAATGGTCCAAATCCTGGCTCTGGGTCTGGTGGGGTTTTGTGAGAGAAGGCAGATGTGTTTGCTTGGAGCAGGGAACGGCCGTGACTCGCGAGAGCTCGTGGCAACCTGTGCTGAGCGTCAGCTTGCCCAGTGCCCCCCGTTCTGTGGCCACCAGAGCCTGCAGACACCCAGCCCAACACGTGCTGCTCCTGAGTAACATAACCCACTGTGTTTGATTGCAGGACTCCTCCTGGGAAAAATGGGCGAGCGAGGAGCCCCCCTGGTTAACGTGTGCCAGTGCCTGAACGAAGCAGTTATGAAAATTGTCTCGATGGCCGTTTGGTAAATCTGGTTTCCATTGGTTTCAGTTTATTTCCTTTCCTGCTGTCCGATGGCACTGCCGGTCACACCTCTGCGTGTATCTGCTGTGAGCACTGGATTTGTTCTCGTGCAGCTGCACCACACGGCACCAAACGCTGCAGTGCCTGTCGTGCAGTGCTTCAGGCACTGCTGCACCCTCATGAATTATTCTTTTATTCTTATTCTTTGCAGGTACTTCCCCTTTGGCATTGTGTTTCTCATTGCTGGAAAGATCCTGGAGATGGAAGATCCGTCGGTTATAGGACAGAAGCTGGGACTGTATGTCATTACAGTGGTGTCAGGGCTTGCCGTGCACGGACTCGTCATTTTACCTCTGCTTTTTGTGCTCATAACTAAGAAAAACCCCTTTGCTTTCATTCAGGGGATCCTGCAAGCCTTGCTGATCGCCTTAGCTACATCCTCCAGGTAGGAAAACGTGGCTGAAACCTGCCAATGCCGCTGAGCAGTAATCTGGTTTAGCAAGGGAGGCGTGGCTGTGTATGGCCAGGGGAGCTGTACAGGAGGACTGGTGTTAACTTAAAGGAAAATTATGCTCCAGCACTATTTGAAATGCAAATGCTCCTGGTTTTCAGGGGAAGCAGATTCTTGGCCCTGCCCTGTCAGTATATCTGGAGATCAGGGCAGCTCACGGTGCTCTTCCATTCACTCTCCTGGGGTTTTCCCAGACCAAACCAGCAATGTTTCTCTGTGTGTGTGTGTGTCTGTGCTTCTTTTAAAAGCTGCAGTTTTCTTTCCATGAATTCAAACTAGAACTGCTGTAGGTGCTTTATAAAAACACATGAGTTTATTATGATCCTGGGGTTTAACTGAACACATCAAAAGCTCTTCTGAACGCTTTTCTGACAATCTAAAATGAACTCTCTATGTCTCAAATTCCTCCACAGAAAAATGTTGCCTGCTTTGAAAAGATTTTATAATTTTACATTATATTCATCTATTGTATTTTCATTGAAAAACATTCTTTATAACAATGAAGAAACTTTACACTACAAACTACCATCCTTTCTGGATGACACACAAGTTCAAACATTTTCCTAGAAAACATCTGACCAGGCAAAGAGGCAAAGGGTTTTTCTGGCCTCCCTGTTGCTTCTTGACATGATCCCAATAAAGCCACCTAGACAGTGACTCCCTTCCAAGCCCCCACTGCTGCAGGTGCTTCTGCAACTCTTAATGACCTGCCCTCCTCCTGGACCTGCGTCTCCAGCTCTGTCTCCATCAGGCTTCCTCCTCCCTCTGCTCTGCAGCCAGCTAAGTGAGCTGGAGAGATGGCACACAGGGATGGAGGGAACACCCTGCTCCTTGTCCCAGCCCCATGGTCTGTGCCTGGGGGCCACTGTGCTGTGCTCTGCATCCAGCTCCTTTCCCAAAAGCAGTCCCGTCCTCCCAGAGTCTGTCGTGATCCCATCAACTTCTCTTCTGGGGTCTCCTTTCTTCCACTTGTTCCTTCTTCTCCGTGTCCTCATCCCAGCTCCCGTGGGACAGCTCAGGTCCTCCTGCTAGAAAGAAACAAGAGAGAGTTCAGGGGGTGCAGGAGCCAAGACAGCTGCCCCTCGTGCCCACGGCACAGAGGAGACAGACAAGGACCACGGGGGTCAGGCTGGAGCCTGGCATGGCCAGTGCTGTCCCACACTGTCCCACGCTCCAGGAGGTGCTGCAGGATTAATGTGGGGGCCAGGGATGCACCACAGAGCTGCAGCCACGGCACAGAGCTGGTCAGAGTGGCACCTGCAGCCACCGAAACGACATTCTGACATTTCCTCTCGCAGCCTGCAGCTCACTCAGCTAACGATGTCCCTTCCTCGGGTGGTACGAGCTGGAGAGACTCTCACGGCTGCAGCCGTTTGTGAGGCTGGGAGGGCTCCTGTCCCACCACACCCACTCCTGTAAGGCTCAACGCAGGCAGCAGAGGCAATCACTGATCATTTCCTGTCCTGCAGCTCAGCCACCCTGCCCATCACCCTCAAGTGTCTCCTGGAGAACAACGGCATCGACAGGCGCGTGGCGCGGTTCGTGCTCCCCGTCGGTGCCACCATCAACATGGACGGCACCGCCCTCTACGAGGCCGTGGCTGCCATCTTCATCGCCCAGGTCAACGAGTACGAACTGGACCTGGGACAAATCATAACCATAAGGTAAAGGTTTCTTTGCAGCAGCCGAATTATTTCTCTCTGTTCCCGTTTACGGACGTTAGGACGACCTCTCATGCGCTTTTCCCGCTCGCAGAGGTCTTGTTAATGCACAGAGTGAACCCTTCTGGGAAGCTGAGGAGCAGGGAAAGGGGCAGCGTGTTGCAGGCCCTGCATCATGTGCCAGGGAATGCTGGGCTGGGCTCTGCCCCCAGAATCTGCTGCAGGTCAAGGACTTTGCCTGTAGGGGAAAGCCCAGTTGTACAGACAGCACGGCTGGAGCAGGTCAGCACTGCAGGACCTGAGCACAGGAGGGTTTCTGCAGGAGCCATTTACTCCCCTTCAGGAATGGGATATCTGCATTCCATAAGCAGGGAAATAAAGCACCTAAATAGATAATAATAATTAAGTACAGTTGCAAATATTTAGCAGTTTTAAGCAGGGGCTCCCTCCCCTGAAGGCAGAGGGGAGCTGTGCAAGCACAGAGCCAGGACACCAGCTACCAGCCCCTGCTGTGCACAGGCAGGGGGGTTCAGGATGGCAGCAGCCAGGAGCAGGAAGGTGGAGGGAGCCAGATCCAACCCAACCCTTCCACAGAGGAATAACTCACTTTTCCACGCAAACGCGCTCGTGTGAACTGCGCAGCCCCCTCTCGTTGCAGCATCACGGCCTCGGCCGCCAGCATCGGCGCCGCCGGGATCCCGCAGTCCGGGCTCGTCACCATGGTCATCGTGCTCACCTCGGTGGGGCTCCCGACTGAGGACATCACCCTCATCATCGCCGTCGACTGGGCTCTGTAAGTGCTCTCCTTAAGACCTGCTGCGGGCTCCAGGTTAATGGTGACGTATCTTCCTCTTGATGGATGAAACCAGACTGATCTCGAGACAGAAACTGGATTACACTTGTCACAAACACAACACACACCTTGTGAAATCACAGAATCATAGAATCAACTGCGTTGGAAAAGACCTCTGAGATCATCAAGTCCAACCCTTGATCCAACCCCGCTGTGGTTACCAGCCCATGGCACTGATGCCACATCCAGTCTTGTCTTAAAAACCTCCAGGGACGGAGAATCCACCACTTCCCTGGGCTGCCCATTCCAATGGCTGAGCACTCTCTCTGTGAAGAATTTCTTCCTAATATCCAACCTAAACCTCCCCTGGCACAGCTCAAGACCCAGCCCTCTTGTCTTGTTGATGGTTGCCTGGGAAAAGAGACCAACCCCCACCTGGCTCCCCCCTCCTGTCAGGGAGTTGTAGAGAGTGAGGAGGTCTCCCCTGAGCCTCCTCCTCTCCAGGCTGAACAGCCCCAGCTCCCTCAGCCTCTCCTCACAGCACTTGTCCTCCAGTCCCTTCCCCAGCCTTGTTGCCCTTCTCTGGACCTGCTCCAGCCCCTCCATGTCCTTCCTGAGCTGAGGGCCCAGAACTGGACACAGCACTCCAGGGGTGGCCTCACCAGCACTGAGTCCAGGGGAAGAATTATTGCCCTGCTCCTGCTGCTCACACTCTTCCTGAGCCAGGCCAGGATCCATTGGCCCTCTTGGCCACCTGGGCACACTCTGGCTCCTGTTCAGCTTCCTGTCCATCCCCACTCCCAGCTCCCTTCCTGCCTGGCTGCTCTCCAGCCACTCTGTCCCCAGCCCGGGGAGCTGCCGGGGGTTGTTGTGGCCAAAGGGCAGGACCCGGCCCTTGGCCTGGTTGAACCTCATCCCCTTGGAATCAGCCCAACTCTCCAACCTCTCCAGGTCCCTCTGCAGCCTTCCAGCAGATCAACACTCCCCCCCCAACTTGGTGTCATCTGCAAATTTGCTGATGGTACACTCAATCCCCTCATCCAGATCATCAATAAGGACATTAAACAGAACTGGGCCCAACGCTGATCTCTGGGGGACACCACTAGTGAGCAGCCACCAACTGGATGCAGCACTGTTTAAAATGTCCCATTTTAAAGTACTAAGATAAAAGCAAAGCAAATCATTAGGTGAGAAACCACACTGAGCTGAGGTGTGGGTGGCTGGTTTGTACTTCACAGCCCCCCTGGGCAGAGAGGGAACAGTGCCTTTCTTTCACTTAAAGGAAGGGTAACACAACACCAGTTCAGCCTTTCAGCATCCCAGGGTACCCACCACCATCACCTGTGAGAGGTGCCTGGGTAAACGAGACAAGTGCTGTGGTTGGACCTACAGGATTTTCTCCCTGAGAGGCATTTCAAGGAGGCAGCTCACCCCCACACCGAGCACAGACGATGCCAATGCCCCAGTCTGGGAGGTGGCACAGGCAGGTCCCTGCACTGAACACGTGCCAGAGTGAGACAGTCACAGCACGGGGCTCACAGAGACATCACAGCGACTGTTTTCTCTCTGTATCTGCAAAACCATCACAGCCCTCGGCTCACCATTAGCAACAGCAGTGGGACACCTGGGATGGGGGCTGAAACGTTCCAAAACCACCCCCACCCCGGGCACGATGGCTGTGGCCACCCCCTGCCCCCTCACTGTGTCTCTCCCCCAGGGACCGGTTGCGGACGATGACCAACGTCCTCGGGGACGCCCTGGCCGCCGGGATCATCGCACACGTCTGCGAGAAGGACTTTGCCCCAAAGCCCCCCCCGGTACGTCCAGCGTGGCTGGGAGGGCAGGGGAACTCAGGACAGGGCAGCACAGACACAGGGCACGGGCTCCCTCCAGAAATTAAAATTGTGCTTTCTCTTTTTGCAGCAGAAGCCAGTGAACAACATAGACAAGCTTCCCTCCACAGAGACCTCACACCCGCATCCCAAAGGCAATGTGATTGAAATGATTGAAGAGACCCTGGTGGATCCAACAGGAGTTCACTACAGCATCTGCCAGGTGTAGCTGACGGCATTCCTGCTCCCAGGAATGGCATCTTGGTGCTAAACACTGACATTGGGAGTGTCGTATATGGATGCTCTGCAAGATAAAGGCCTTACTTGGCACAAAAAGTGGGAAAATCCTCTCTATCCTTCGAAGACTCTGGGACTCTCTGGCAGGCACCCAAGGGGCAGGGAGCCAGATCCTCCCTGCGCCTGAGGACACAGCTGGCAGCTCGCCAGCCTGTCTGAAACGGATGGGTTTGAAGGTTTAATAACTCCCATTTCCCCAGTTCAGCTGTTTTGGAAGGTTAGGGAGGTGACCAGGTGTTAGCAGACTGGATTTGGTAAGAATGCAGCAGGGATGGGACACAACTCTGACCCCCCTAGGCCAGCAGCTCCTTCCCTGCAGGTCAGGCTGTGCCCCAGAAGCTTTTGTTTTCCTTATTATAGAGATTATTTTTTTAAATCATTGCTTTATATTTTATTACTGTGCTCTCCTCTAAAAACTAAGATTAAGTGAATTTCTGTCTAGAGCTGAAAATCCAGGTTGGATGTAACTGGATTTCCCAGCTGTCAGGTTACACACAGCATGGCTGAGCTGCTCCACTCTCAGCAGGAACAGTGGGATGCACTGGCTGCAGGGATGGAAGGACCAGCTGTAAGCTGTTCCTGTGGCTGTTTTATTCCAGTGAACTAACTGACTGGGCCCAATTGCAGTCGTGTTGATTTTCCCAGCTAAGGATCTGTCCCTAAGCTCAAATTCCAATTACAGCCTTAAAATCTAGGCTTCCCAGGGCAGCCTTCTCCACAAAAGCCTTTTATACCAATGATTCATGTAACTGAATTAATTTCTCTCTCAAAATGCCATCTCATCCCTTTTCTCCCTCTTGGTCTTTCCTGCCACAGCGTTAGGACTTGTAACACAGCTCAGACCCCCCCTCACATCACTGAACTGTTCTCCAATTGTACATAAAGAAAACACTTTCTCTGCAGAATTCTTTCATGCTGGAGTCAGAGGTTGTAAAATATTTTCTAATTTAGAAGAAATATTCATTCCAGTTTTGCCAAATGAAAAGCAGAAGTCATTAAATATCATAAACCAGCTTTTGCACAAGAACTAGTAATCTTCAATTAACTTCCAAAAGCCTTCCAAGAACCAGAATCCTGGGCAAGGTAAGCTTGAGGCACTGCTGTTAACTTTGGCCTTTCTCACCCTTTCCTCCTTGGTGAGGTTATTTATACCTTTTTAAACAATACAGCCCAACTCCTCCTCAACAGGAGCAGCCACATCATCTGCAAACCAAAATAATCACATTTCAAATCAAGCTCTGCAGCTTCCCCAGTCATCCCTCCCTCCCTCCCTCCTTTCCCATTTGTGATCACCTGGATGCATCACACACCGGTTCAGCTCCAGTGGCTCTGAAGGGTTTTGTGGTTGTTCTTTTACACCTGGAGCGAGCTCAGGCACCCCCAAAACCCCCGGGGAGGCTCCAGGCAGCTCCAGCTCCAGGACAGAGCACCACATCTGTCTGCACCAGCTGCCCACATCCCCCCCAGACACAGCTGGACAAACACTCCCAAAGCACCTGCTCCAAGGCAGTAATTTCAAACAGGCAAAGATTAAAAAGATGATTTGTAAGACCTTCCTGTTGCAGTCACTGGTGCCTGGGAGTGCTCACATCCCTTGCTGGCTGCTCCAGGTGAGCCCAAGCCAAGCAGCACAGGTACCTGCACAGGCAGCCAAGATGAGCCCCACTCTCACCTCCATTCCCCCCCCATTAACAAGCTCTGGACATTACAGCACACAATTAACCCTGCAATAAAAGGCAGCACTGAATGTCCATGGCAGAGGTCCTTGCTGAGTGCTGGGGCTGCAGGATGAGCCTCTGGCAGTCCCGTGACAGGGCTCTGTGCCCTCCAGCACACCCAGCTTTTCCCTCACCCTCAGAGGCTGCAATCCTACTAAAACAACTTAAACAGCACACCCCCAAGCCCACTGCAATAAAGAACAAACTATTTCTAAAAAACCTGAATATTACATCTAGTAATAAATCAAGAGCTGGAGAAGCCAACCCCACTCTGCACAGATGGGCCCAGGAGCTCCAGGCCTTGTGGTTTACGAGTCACAGAATGGTTTGGGTTGGAAGGGACCTTAAAGCTCATCTTTTTCCACCTCCCTGCCACAGGCAGGGACACCTTCCATTAGACCAGGTTGCTCCAAGCCATGTCCAACTTGGCCTTGAAAGTGTTGGTAATATCTCACAGTATCTGGCAAGATAAATTTTAGCAGAGAAGTTTTGATTTGGGCAATCAGCAGGAAGGATGTTGGTGCTAGTAAGGTTAAAATAAAGTGTCTTGTCAGAGCTAATACAGCCTCATACCTTGTGACAAACACAGCAAGGGAGAGCTTTAACCACCCAGCAGCCTCAAACCTGAGCTGTCATCGCTGTGCCACTCTAACAGGATAAAACAAGGGGAAAAATAATTCAAACGCTTCTGAATGTCTGTCTGTGCTCGAGCACAGAGGGATGCCATCATTATTGATGGGAAAAAGCCTAAGGCAGAAAAAGGCAATCCATCTCCACACACAGGCACAGGAGAGACACCTGAACAGCTTTAACAGGGAAAAGAAATCGTGGAAAAGTGAATGAAGCAGATTTACTGAATGCCCCAGTTCAGAGGCTGGAGAGGTGCCCACTGTCCCCACCTTTGTCCTTGGGGTGGCACCATCCCAACCCCGCCTGTATTTTCTATAACCTGCTGCTGGGGGGACACTGACATCAAAGTTTATCTGCTGCTCATGGGGGAACAGCAATGGCCCTGTGCCAACCTGAGGGGGGGCACCCACCAACCCCAAAATGTCAGTACAGCTCTTGTAGAGAGCAAACTTACTGGGGGTTATGGGACAAGAGATTTCTACAAGACAAGAAAGTAGCACAGAGTCTGGACAAAGTCACTGGCCATCAGCTGGAGGAGTTTTATTCTGTCCTGACTGCACTCAGGAGACCAGGACGGGAGGGAGGTGAAGTATCGTGTCCCACACCAGGCAAAATGAGGCCTCTTGCTGGCAAACCAAAACTCATCCACTCAGCCTCAAAAAAGGTTAAAAAATAAGAGGGTGCTGGGGCACTGCCCAGGCTCCCCAGAGCAGTGTCACAGCCCCAAAGGCTGCCAGAGCTCCAGGAATGTTTGGACAACTATGCTCTGAGGGACAGGGTGGGATTGTTGGGGTGTCCTGGGCAGGACCAGGAGTTAAGACTTGATGGTCTTAGGGGTCCATTCCAACTCAAGGACCATCAGGACATTCTGTGATTCTATGATTAAATCCTATGGACTGATACACTGCACCTTCAAAGTATTTTAAACTGTTCTCCCAGATACCTGTAAGAAGAAGAGGGGCCTCCCTCTGTTCCAGCCCTGGAAACCTAATTCAGTTTGTTTCCATGCAATTGGAAAGGTACAGGCAGGGCAAGGGACACACCCAACAGCACGGAAAGCTGGTGTACAGAAAGAACATAAGCTCCAAACCTACGTTTCTTCCTTGGAAATCCTTTTTTTCCCCTTACAAACAAAAAATCTCAGCTGCCTGGTAATACAGGTGATTCCCAGGTTATGGCTGGTGTGTATAATATTGTAATAAAATTGGAGAGCACCTGGGGGAAGGACTCTGGCTGTTAAACTGTTATTTCACTGAGGAAAAAAAGTCACAGAAAGCTGCTCTGGTGAAGTAAAATCCCTGTGAAAGGTATTTATGGGGTTTGTGGTTATTAAGAAAAAGTCAAAGCAGCCCTTGGTTTTGGGGCACCTCCCAAACACGGGCAGAAACCCCACCTACTGGCCCCACGAGCTCTGATCAGGGAATGACATTTCCACAATGGTTTTGGGGAATCTGAGGATGTGATTGAGCATCAACACTAAGCTTAAATGACTTTGCACTGGACTGAATGACTGGAGTGTAAACTTTACACACAAGACACCAGCTTGTTCCTACAGCCCATGGATAAGTTGCCTTGATCCCACAGGATGGTTCTTTTCTGAGCATCAGTTGTATTCCAGAGCACAAACTGTGGTTACATATCTGAATTTATAAAAATGATGAGTTTTGATCAGGGACTTTCACTTTTTACATCTTTCTAGGATGTACAGATGGAGTTGGAAGGGCACAGACAGCAGAGTGTGCTGCTGCCATCCCTCCTTTGGATCAAAACATACCTCTGTTTGTGTTTTACTGAAACTGAAAAAAAACCAAGCAAAATAAGTCAATGCTGTAGTATGTAGCAAAGTACAATCAACAGATGTGAAAACCAGCCCAAACCTCCCATTTTTTAATTTAAAATACTACCCGCTTCAAAATTACCCTGTGCAGGTTTTCTAGAATAATTTTCGAAATTCCATTCCACAAGAAGTTTTGAAAGTCTTTATTTAAAATCTACTAAAACGCCAAGTTTCTCTGTAAAACCAAGATTTCTAAAGCAGCTCTAAGCAACACATATACCTTTTTTTTTTCTTTTTTCCAGCACGTAACCTACACTAAATGCTCCTTTAAGGAGTGAATGCCTCCCCAGGGACGTGCTCTGGGAGTTTTGTACCTCTGCCTCTTCCCTTCTGATTCACTCCACGTATTTGTTTCCATAAGGAATCTCTCAGTTTCGTCTGATGTGATAACAAAACTTTCTGGAAAATCTGATTAAGGTATTTCAGCCTTTCCCACAGGCAGGTGCAGCTCAGCACATCACACACCACAGCCACACCCCCAGGGAAATCAGCAGATCCTCCTCCAGACACAGCAATGCCCGTGCTCATGGTACCACTCCCAAACTGTTTCACAGCAAAAGTTCAAATCTACCTCATAAATTCTTTATGAAGTGTTCCAATGCAGAGAATCACAGAATGGTTTGGCTTAGAAAGAACCTTAAAGCTCATCTTGTTCCACCCCCTGCCATGGGCAGGGACACCTTCCACTAGCCCAGGTTGCTTCAAGCCCCGTCCAATCTGGCCTGGGACACTTCCAGGGACGGGGCAGCCACAGCTGCTCTGGGTAACCTGTGCCAGGGCCTCATCACTCTCACAGGGGAGAATCTCTTCCCCATATCCCATCTAACCCTGCCCTCTGTCACTGGGAAGCCATCCCCCCTTGTCCTGTCACTCCAGGTCCTTGTCCAAAGACCATCTCCAGGTCTTTTGTAGGCTTCCTAAAAGTTACATCTGCACCTCTGCTGGGCCCCCAGGGCTGGTGTTCAGATCCCCCCACCCCACAGAGCCCATCAGCCCTTGGCCACGCAGAGCACACGGTGCAGAGCTGGACTCGTTACCTTGGGCCCTCACCAGCCTGGGCAATCCTGCAGCGTGTTGCCCCTCGCCATGATGGACATTCTCCAGCTGCAAACTTCCCAGATTTCTTCAAACTCCTCAGCTGGTTACCCCTCATCCCTGGGTAAGGTGCTCTGAAATCCATGTCAGGAGTAGCCAGACCTGTGCAGGTGCAGAGGTCTCGACACCCGGGCGTGCAATTGGCACTTACCTTTATTTTCCAGAAGGAATGTAGCTCATTTAAACTACACAGATGAAGTGCCCTGCAGCCAGCAGGGAGAGCCAGGCACCTTTCTGAGCAGTACATCTCAGACTGTGGGAGGAGATGTCTTCAGAAGGCTCTTACTGATGGGTTTGGACTGGATGCTACGATTTTTAATAGCTTGAGTCAGTAGGATGAATCCCATCCTAAATTACAATTCTGAGCAAAGATACCTATTTTTAGAATCCTGAGCCTTCAAACTCTGTAAGGCCAGATTTTGGCTTTCACTCTGAGACATGGACTTACCCAAGCCACAGCTCAGCACAGACAGGAAAGAATGGTAAAGCTGAAATATTACACCCAACCCAGAAGTTGCTGCTTCACTTACCTGGCCATCTCACCTCAGAGATCTTCTATTCACTGTCCTTCCTTGAACCACAACAGAATGGGTATTTGGCCATTCTCCTCCTTGTTTCCCTTTCAATATTCTGAAGTCTTCAACTGCAAAACCTTAAACCAGATCCTGGTGCTAAAACACTGAGAACAGCACATCATGACACCACCTCCAGAACAGGGTTGTCTCCAGACATCTCACTCCCTTTCCCTGTCTCGCTGCCTGCCCTCCAAATGCCACATCCCAAGCAGTTATTTACTTTAACAGGCTGCAGTCACTGGAGACAGACAGAACACATGCTCTTTGCACTTAAAACCTGGCAGACATCTGTTGTTGGTGTCACAGCTCCAGCCAGACTAAATTTCTCATGATTCTCCTCCTAATGCCAACAAAATGCCAACCCTGACCTTTAACTGTTGGTTTCTACTGCTCATGTATCAGCAACTGTTCCCCAGAGGATGCTGCATCCAGCCAGCTGTTATCCAGTTATCAGCTCCTCTCCAAGATCATGCTTCCCTCCAACCTGAGCACCAATCTGCAGTTCCTGGACATGAAGCCTTAGGTAGGAAATGAACCATTCATACACATTCTTCCCCAGCAACAATCACTCACCTGCTCACAGCTAGAGCTACCAAAGCACAGCTCTCTGTTCTCACTCACCCCCTTGCCTTTCCAACCACGTACAAACCACACACACAGGGAACTGCCCAGGCTCTCTTTTCACCTGCAGACCTGAATTATATCACCTCCTGAACCTGCAATCATAAAATCTGCCTTTCCCCTTTCCCCTCATGATCCAGCAAAGGCAGGAGCTTGGTGAGCAGGAGCCAGGTCTCAGTAGTGACACAGCCAGGCAGCAGAGAACAGAAACAACTGAGTGACACTGCTCAGGGGGAACCCCACAAGCTCCTCCACTGGGGCATTGGCAGTCACCAGCTCTTACCTCAACAGTGCCAGAGCAGATGTACAGAGAAAGGTGCAAACCCCCATAAATACAAAACAGAGAGAGAGACAAGAACCCTGTAAATGGGCAGATACAAACAAGGACCCCTCCTCCATTTCCCATCCCTCCCTCCAAGCACTCAGATACAGCTTTCTTGATGTAAGCCCCACAGAAGAGCTGCTCTCCCAAGATCTCTTTTCTCCCCTCCCCATACACAAACACGGGCTCTGCCAACTGTTTTCCTTTAGCACATCCCACGAGGAATATCAAGTGCACTGGTGAGATCAGCCTGGCTGTGCCCCAGGGTGCTGCTCCCCATCTTAGGAGACAGATAGTAAAAAAATATGTTACTGGAGAAACCAAGATGCATTTGCTGCCTGTGTCCCCACAGACCCGGGCTGGGGTTGGGTGTGCAGTGTCCTACACACCAGCTCGGCAGGCTGGGCAGAACCTGGAACCAGCTTCCCCCCTTCAACTGCTTGTTATCCAAACTGCCAACCAGTGTGTGAACCAAAACATTAAATTCAAAGCACTAAAGAGACTGTAAGAATTAACCCACACAACAACCTGGGAAGGCAGGAAAAAATGAGATGACAATTCTAATGAGCCGAGGAGAGAATCGAAAGAATCACGTAGCTTGTCCTAATACACCCCACTGAAAAAGTAAAATTAAGATAAGGGCCCAGTGGCACTGCTTTGCTATTCAAACTCACTGGTGGAAAAAAGAACATGACTCTCCTGTTGACTCTCCTATTCATTAAAGCCCAGAATCAAAACAAAGTCTATGCTTTAGTTAACCCCTTGCTTACAGCTCTGACAGTCACTGACTGGAGCACAGAACCTCCTGATGGAATAAAAGTTCTCGAGAATGGAAGCAATGCAAAATAAATATTTATTAATAAATTAAATAATAAATTAATATACTTTATTTATTTATTTATTTTATTAATCGAGTTTAACAAGTTCAAGTGCAGGTCGTGCACCTGGGTCAGGGCAATCCCAGACAGGAGCACAGACCAGGAGAAGAACTCAGTGAGAGCAGCCCTGAGGAGAAGGATTTGGGGGTGTTGGTGGATAAGAAGCTCCACACACCCCGACCATGTGTCCTGGCACTCAGAAACCCCCCGTGCCCTGGGCTGGTCCCACAGCAGGGGCA
>NW_016690470.1:149343-170554 GCF_001604755.1 Lepidothrix coronata
AGGACAAGGAGCAATGGTTTTAAACTGACAGAGAGCAGGGTTAGATGAGGTATTAGGAAGAAATTGTTGCCTGTGAGGGTGGGGAGGCCCTGGCACAGGTTGCCCAGAGCAGCTGTGGCTGCCCCATCCCTGGAAGTGTCCAAGGCCAGGTTGGACAGGGCTTGGAGCAACCTGGGCTAGTGGAAGGTGTCCCTGCCCATGGCAGGGGGTGTAATTAGATGGGTTTTAATGTCCCTTCCAACCATTCCATAATTCTACAACTGCAGGTGCCTTCAAACCCATCAGGAACATCCCCAGCTGGAAAACCACCAAACTGCTCAACTGGTTCACTGTCAGAATAAGCAAAGCAGGATTGTTCAGTTCAGAACAAAGATGTGCCACAGGGCTTGGGCCTTTCCATCTAGTTCCTTGTAAGCAAGAAGAGCTCAACAGCAGTGCCATGTGCTGCACCTGGGAACAGGACATCCAGAAGGCTTCTCTACTCCAGCCTATTTGGGAGAAAGAAATCACTGTCTGCCCTTTCTGAGCCTCCCCACTCCCGTGTCACCTGTGTGACCAACCCCTGAACCACCACATGCATGGAGATTTTCCAAGTTCTCATCACCAGCCTTCCACTGCATTTTCTTAAGTAAACATGGGACAATATTGACAGCAGGCTGACAAATCCTGTCCTGGAATGATTCCCCCATTGCCAGCCTCGTGCATCTCCCAGCCAAAGGAGACAGACTGATGGCACACACGGATGTAAATGGACCCCCCATCAAGAAGTTCTTCTGAAGAGCTTCACTCCTGTGCCACAGGATGCTGCAAAGCACAGGACTGAGCCCACATAACTCATCACAGGGACTCTCCTGCTCCTATGGGCCCTGAATAATTTGAACCCAAAGCCTCCTCTCACAGCTGTGTCCCACATTCCCATTATCCCTGTGGGAGCTCTGCATACCTGGCTCCTGAGTGTGTGTCTGTGCACTCCTCCACAGCAGACCCATGCTCTGGGCAAGAACATCTACACTCCCTGTGCCTCTCCAAAACTTCTCATACTCATGGAAGACTGGGAAGGGGGAAGCCAGGGAAGAGCTACAGCATCTCTCCACAATTTCCAGCTGAGGATGTAAGTATATGCTGAAATGCATCCCAAAAAAGCTGGGAAATTCATTATGTTCCCCCAGCTGAAAAACTCCTGCATAACCTTCCCTGCCACTGTCGTCTTCTAAAGCAACTCCCACCCTAAATTTCCTGTATTTCTACTCAAGTTGATTTAGTGGTGTCCAACACTACTTCAAAGTCCAGGCAAATGGGACTTACTGAATTTTAGGAATCTATATATTATTCTCAAAGAAACTCACCAAATTAATTGTTCTGTGACAAAACGTACTTGAACATTTTCCTCTGTATCTTTAAATCTGTTACTCAGAATTTGAATCATATGGATTTAGAGTAATTGTTTAGGCCATGCCTTGGTAGGATTGAGCCTCAGGGCAGAGTCCCTTGGAAGAAGCTGCTGCAGCCTCCATTCCCAGCTTCTGCACTTTGCAGGGATAAGCATCCTGTCTATGGAAATGCATTGTGGAGGGCAGAGATCAGATGAACAGGGTTGTACCAGCCCACACCATCCACCTCTACCACACATTTGCCTGTGATTTGCCATTTTCCATTCATGAGACGCTGCCAGGACTGACAAGTTGATGTGTTTCCTACCAGAATTCCCATGCTAACGATGCACTTACACTCAGGAACACATCAGTCAGTCTGTCCTGGTTTTAGCACAGCCATGGCACTGCAGGTACTCAGTTCTGTCGCCCACCCTTCTGCACACCATGTTCTCCCCTCAGCTGAACATGAAGCCTCTCCCTACCCTTCACAGCATCTCAAACAGCTCCTTCACTTCCCGACCTTTGACAAGTACCTTTTGTTGCTCACTAGTCCTCCCCCACTCCATTTACTCTGATTTTCCTTTAATACCTTGGGTTGGACTTTTTCCAGTGCAGTCTTTTTTGCTTTTGCCAGGAACATGGACTGATGACTGTACCAGCAGTTTTGACTAAGAAGTGACCCCAGCTGTCCTTCCCACCCACAGTCCACCTTCCAGTCTAGATGGCTTCCCAGAATAATTAATTCCTCCAGTTTCCTCGAGGCCCCAGCTGACCCCAAGCATTCCAAGCACAATCCAGTGCTCTTTTTGATGGCAGTGCCACATCAAGCTGCCTGATCCCACCCTTTAACTGCCCCTTTAGCAGGGCTGGTATGTATATCCCCATGGGACTATGTGGAAAACAGATCCAGAACTGACCCAGATTTAAAGGAACCACTGGTGAAGCTTATCTTTCATTTAATTTAAATGTGTCTTGCTAACAGCTTTATCAGCACAAACAAGATGATGGTGGAGGGTTGGTATAAGTTGCTGGTACTGGAGCATTTATAGCAACACCAGCACATAAAACATATCCAGAGCTCACCTTCAGAGTCTTATTTATGTCTACAGTGACATTTGATGATGATGATGATGACTGGGGGGTTTTTAGGACCTCAATATCTAAAACCTTCTAACAGAAAAACATTTATGAAGCTGTATCATGCAACATCACGTTAATTAAGCTTTCACACAGCTGACAAGAGAAAATGCTGCCACTGCAAGGAATTCTTCCTTCATCTCCAAGGAGTAACAGGAAATGGAGAGGCCTCAGCTGACAGCACACACCAGTCCAGCAGCACTGCCTGCAGGACAGATGATCCCACTCCAGCATGTATATGAGAAACACTAAAACATCTCTGGGCAAAACCATTTCATCCTTGTCCACATTAGGGCATCACAGCTCTTTTCCTCCTTTGGTTTGTGCCAAACCTTTCGTTAGCACTGGCTGCTGCTCACCCTCCCCACTGAGCAAAGGGCTGGCACGGCTCAGGCTCCAGTCGGATTCCCTGCCCTGCACCAACACCCAGCACTCCCACGCAGGGATCCTTCCTGTCATGTGTTTCAGAAACTGTCAGGCTGCCAATTCCACAAGTCTGTCCTCTTCCTTTTTCATTCCCTCTTGTATACAACCAGCTTGCACTAATCCCTCACCCAAAACCAGAATGGATAATGACAAAGGAGCTGGGACGTCAGATACCACGCAGTGGATATTAGAGATGTTCTTCTGTAAAATCAGGATTTGTGGTATGAATGTGGAGATGCCAAAGTCAGGGCAAATATTCCAAACATTCCTTCCTCAAGGCTCCCAGCAGTCCAGCAGCACATGAGGCTCACACGTGCCCAGCTGAGCACGGAGCACCGAGACTGGGAGGGAAGCACAAAGCTTCTCAACCAGCTTCCATCTTGCAGCTCTTGCCCTGCCTTGAGCATCACTGCATTTAAGTAAGATAAGATGCATATCAGGACAGCCAGAATGTTCCCCAGGAACTACCACTGGAGGCACCACTGCCCTGGAATAAAACACCTTGTATGAGTCCCTACAAACTACCTGCGTGACTGAATAAGGCACAGACACTGCAGCGAGTTGTACCTCAAATCTAGCTTTGCTTTGTGCACAAAAGCATCTCTGAAGACACTGGGCCAAGGTTTAGCTATGTTTTATCTAAGCCAGCATGAGCAGCCCTGGCATCCCTCCTGGAATGCAGTGATGGGTGCCTGGGGGTGCACCCGTGGCATGCGCGGTCAGTCGCTGCCATCTCACTAGAACCACAGTCCTTCTTGAGGCTCAATTGTCTTCCTTCCTCCATTCCTGCAGTGAGAAAGGATTAAAACATTAAGGCCCATGAAATATGGCAGAAACAGAAAGGGGAAAATATGGAGTAAAGGTGGCTTAAAACAAAACCAGAGTGATTTCCAAACGGAGTGAGAGTATTTTATCTCACAGGGAGAAGGGAATGGGAGGTGCTCCCTGAACAGCAGACATGGTGCAGTACAGGACCACTGCTGAGAAATCTTAAGATACAATATACAGATGTGGCTATTTTCTAGAGTTAGAAAAATGTGGATGTTAAATTCTTACCCAGCTTGAGATTAACTTTCTTAAACCTCCACACATCGCTCCTCACATCGCTGTATCACTGTGACCAACGCATTAGAAAGCTTCACATGAGCTTGGGTTTTTAGGGATATACATTTCTGCATGAATTACCTCTACACTGTGCAGGACATGGGGCAGTGTGTATGTGCCATCCCACACACAATTAACAGTAACACACACAATTAACAGGGATGTGTACGTACTCCAGACAACCTAAACAACAGCTATGTAAGTTTTACCACACACACAGGTATTACATGTGTGTGTACACACACATAAATGTATATGTACATTGTGTCTCTTGGAAGAAATAAAGCAGAAGGAACAACCTGGCAGAGAAAGGTAAAGGTTGCAAAAGTGTTTCATCCCAAATTTTGCAAGTCTGGTTAGACCGAGACCAAACCCCTCCGTGCCAGGACTCTGAGAAGCACACGAGCTACTTACCCCAGCTGTTCACGGGCTGCAGGACAGCCCTGGAGTCCTGCCAGTCCCAGTGCCCGCTCCTCCTGTGATCCTGGAGCTGGAGCCCAGGGCAGGAAGCAGCTCAGCACTGCTTACACTGCCCCACCTCGCTCCTAAGCCAAAGCATTCCTGCTCTGCTCTCCTCTAGGATCCTTCTCTGTAGCATGCACGGGCTGCACTTGGGGCAGAATCTGTTCCAACACATTCAAACAGGAGGTTTAACAGGTTTGTTAAAATAGGTTTAACAGCTCCACTGATCCCTCTGAGAACACAGGAAGCCTCAAACTGATTTTTATTAAGCTCTGGAAAGTTCCTTCTAAGTTCTAGTTTGAGAATATTCTCTTTAACAAGCGCTCTGGCTCCAGCTCTGCAGAGAGAAGTCAATCCACTTGGAAAAGTTCAAGCTTTAAACCACTATATACCACACTTACAATTCAAATAAAGAAAATCTGTGCTTCAACTGTACTTCAACTGAATTTGTTTTAAATTAATTTTGTTGCGATGAAAAAATATTTACCAGTGAGATGTTAGCACGAGTTAAGGTCTGACAAACTAGACTGAGAGGCCCATTTTGCTCAAGTCATTGTTTCTATACACAAATACTTTAAAAAGACAAAAAAGAAAGTGTGTCACAGTGCAAACGGGGAAACATTGTGATTTATTCACCTTCATTCAGGTAACACACACGTAACATTCCACTTCCCCTACCTGCTGTCAGCACGGGATGGGAGCAGAGGACAGCTTAAGGACAGCTTGGAAACTCAGGACTCAAAAGGAGAGGAGGCATTTGGGGAACAGGCAGGGCCCCTCTGACACAGCATGAAGGGAATGACTGGATGGGGGATGGTGGGAGGCTCAGTGTGCCTTCCTGAAATAGCTGCTCAGTGCCACTGCTGGGACAGAACCTGCAACAAATGCACCATTACCACGACTCCAGACACTCCTTACACTCAAATCTTCCTTTTTTTTTTTTTTTAAGGACAGGAGATACAGAGAAAAGGATTCAGACACCTTGTTCCCTGACAGACCAGCGAGATGGAAATCAGGGCAGTTTAACATCTTTTTTCTGCCCCCCCATGGGAGATTATTCTGGAAATGAAGGGGATGAAAGTTGGCAGCAGGATACCCCCAGCAGCAAGGAGGGGGAATAGTCTAAACCCAGGGAGACTGTCGGGAATTCTGCAAAACCAGAGTCTCTGCCTGGGGGGTTAATGGGTCTACACTGAGTTTTTTGGTTTGCTTTTGGAAAAAGAGACATTTCTGAGGGGCCTGCACTTCATGTGGCCACTGCCTGTTATTACGATTTTTTGTTTTTAACACATGTTTTCCCTCATGATTTTTCATAGAAGAAAAACGTAGAAAATACAACAGTGGTCAGAACAAACCTGAGCAAAGCGAATCACACTGGAGAAGGTGTTCCAGGTCCACCAAAAGGAAAACCCAGGAAAGGTCTAAATCCTGATGAAGCATTCCTGAGAACACCAGATGCTGCCCATTGCACTGGTAGTAACAGAAATTCTCACTTCAGCTCTTTACCAATTTAGCACTAAGAATAATTCCACATGGTGAAGTGCACTGCATGGAGAAATTCCCTTCACATGAAAAAATAACTGCAAATCTTACAATCTCCCGAGTTGGAAGGACTCTGAGCCGAGGCAGCATCGCCCTCTGCTCCCTGACATCACACGTGAAACACTATTCATTTTTCTTATTTTACATCCCTTTTCACAGTAAGTCATTAAGAGAAAAACCAGAGGTACAATAATCAGCCCAGCTTTGAGAGAGGGATCATTACTGTGACTAAAGGACACAGCAAGGCAAACTGGTGAAACTCAGCAGGACAGACTTCAGTTTATCAGAACTGTAAAAATTTCTGCTGGTGAAAAAGGGACCAAGACTGGAACACAGTCTATGCAGAGCCAACAAGGTTCTGTGTGTTCCTTTGACCAAAAGGACAGAGTTTCAGAAACATTTCTGAAAAAGGCCCCTAAAGAACCTCCCTACAGCGTTACCTGGGGGTGTCTGTCCTGCCCCAGCCCCACCTGAGGAACCAGGGGGCCCTCCTGACCTGCACACTGAGCACTGGGGTTGGAAAACACCTTTAGGGTTGTCAAGTCCAACCATCAGCCCAGCACCACCACCATGTTCACCACTAACCCCTGTCCCCAGGTGCCACATCCACACGTTGTTTGAACCCTTCCAGGGGTGGTGACTCCACCACTGCCCCGGGCAGCTGTGCCAGGGCTTGACAACCCTTCCCATGAAGACATTTTTCCCCAATATCCAACCTGAACCTCTCCCATTTCCTCAAGAGCTCCCTCCAGAAGTTTCACTAAACACTTCTGATCAACAGTGTATCTGGGCTTTGGGGTTGCTTTAATCGGGATGAAAACCATAAGATGAAGATAATGACTTTTTTTTCCTGAGAAACAGGAAGGAAACCAAGCACCTTCTTTTAATTCCACCTTTCTAACAAGGCCACAAGTTACAAAATCTTTAGTGGAGGAGCCTTGATTGGCCTATTCCTGAACACAGTTCAGATTCTTCTGAAAACATGTCAAATTCCAAACTGCACAATAATAATCCAATTCCTGCGGGGAAAAAAAGACAAAATATGAACAATTAAGTAAAAGCCTAATTCTATTTTGAAGTACATCACCCTTCATCAGGGCTCATGTAAAAACATCCCGAGTATGTTCCAAACAAGTGCTCAACAAAACCAGTCATGAACATGTGGCAAAAGTACAAAACTTCTTTGCACTATTAACAGATAATTTCATTTAAGTCTTAACACCAGTAAAATATCTATGAGTTGTTTCATTTAATTTTGAAAATCCATATAGAAAACAATGCTCATAACTCCATCCACAGGATTCTACAAAGCTGCTGCTTCATCAACAAATCTTTGAACTGTTTCAATATGAAAATTCCATTTTTTCAAACTGCTCAAAAATCATTGCAGAGAATTTCCAAGCACTTGAACTGAAGCACAACCAAAGTATGAACTTGGTACATTTCTGCAGTTATTTCTAAAATAAGTTAATTTACATAAGTCATCTCAAAATAACACAATGGGATTCAACTTCATTTTAGACATTTGGAAAGCAGTGTCATACTTTATTTAAAATAAACCCATGTAAAAACAAAGTTTAAATGAAAATGGTACCTGAAAAATAAATTATTTGATATAAAACAAATCAATAACTTAAAAACACACTAAATATACAAAATGTGTAACCATATACTGTACAGTATGGAAAGCAATTGATAAAACCTTCTGTCCCACAAACAGATTAATTTATAAACAAAAGATTACATAAGTTAAAGGAAAGGAAATCAATAAAAAGACTAGAAGTACAGTATTATTCAAATTACTTGTCAAATAAAGGTTTATCTCAACTTATGTTTCAAATGTCTCAAGTCATTTTCTTCTCAATGACCAAGTGAAAAAGTTCAGCCATTCCACCAAAAACTTGCTCAAAAATGTTTAAAAATAAGGAACAACAGCAGGAGAATATTGAGATTCTAAAATGTGAACACAGAAGCAATTTTCCAAGGTTTCAGGTGGCAGTTCTACCATTACTGGTTTCCCATCATTAGCAACAAGAGAGAATTTCGGTGCTGAAAATTCCACTCAACAGAAAAATATCTCTAAACCTTTGCTGCTGTTTGACCAAGTGTGACCTAGAACGACCCACCAGGGTTGACCGTCAAACCCGCTCACGGCGGGCGGGAGGGGTTGGGGGGGTGGGTTTTGTTTTAGAGAGACCATAAAGGCTTTGACTGGTTTTAAATCATGCAGGAGGAGAAAGCAGCCCCTGGAGTTTGGTTTTTGTCGGACTCCACGAGGCTGCCACAGAAGGCAGCCACCCAACCGATGCCGTACCCGACCAACCTACGGGCGGACACCCAGGGAGGAACGGCGACCTTCAGTCCCGCGGGTTGTCACGGAGGTACCGCCTCTTCCAAGAGAGAGGGAGGAAACTGAGACCCCTTTTTTATGAATTCCACGGGTTTTTTTTTTATTCTTTAATAAGCAGAAACCCAATAAGGTATAATAATCACAGAAAACAACCACTGGCCTCTCGAGCTCTGGATTCATCCGTCCTATTGCGCTGAGTATCCCACCTTGAGAAGTGCAGAGCTACGTTAGAGGAACTTGCCCACGGCACAGAAAGACTCTCCTGCTTCCAAATAGAGATTAAAGTACCTCAGGTGGCAAATTCAGCTCTGGGGCAACAAAAAACAAAATGGAAAAAACCCCAAAACACAAGTGCAGCTCCACTCAGGGAGCTCAAGGGGGTTGGGGTTTCCTTATGCTCAAGGTGGATTTGGTCCCTTCCCTCTAAAGCTATTCTTAGGTGCCTAAAAGTAGAAATGTAGCAATAAGGTGCTTCACTGACAGAGTTATAGAGGACACATTTCTTCATTATGGAAGTCAAAAACACAGTGACCTTCTGAGAGAGGACAAACTGCTCAGTGTTTGAGTTATGTGACTGAACCTTCAGGCTGCCATCAGCTCACAAAAAAGCCTCCCAAAAACCCTAATGCTCTGCAGGCAGAGCTATCAGAGGAGCTACTTTGAATGAACAGTTTATTATATGACCTGTTTGTTGTGTTAAAAAAGTAAACGTGGGGACATTCTCCAAGGTTTTTTTTTTTTAAAAGCACATATGTAATGACAAACTATCCAAAAAGGAACTTGAGTTATTAATATTTAGAGTGCACTCTAAACAAAAATCTCTCCTGAAATATTTGAAGAATTTCTACTTTATTGACCTTACCCAGAACATTAAAGCAACATGAAATTATAACAGATGTTTAAGGACCTCAAGGATATTCATTTTCCAAATTCAGCCTTAAAATAACAGGTTACCTTTACAGCTAGGTCATAATTTTGGTTTTGACTGGTGGACAAATGGAGCTATGCCAATTTTTTTTTTAATATATTTTCAACTGCTTTGTATATAAATAACATTACTACAACGCTCAACCCCCTAAAAAATAGGTGTCCTCTCCATACAGGCACCCTTTGGTCATCTGGACAGGGTAAGTGACCCCACACTGACCAGCTAGTGTTCACTGCAGTGAGAATATCCTGCTCCAGTGACTTGTGGATCTCTGGATTTTCAGTGGGTTTCATGCTCACATGATACAGATGTACAAAAATCATATCCAAGCAAAGGGAAGGAAAAGCTCTGTGGTCACACACCACTGTGGGGACGGTGACTTCTCCCTCCATCCTAAGAGCGGGATCCTCAAGCCCTTCCCAGTCCCAGGGCTAGAACAGGCACAGGGATTGGCACAAGCTGGGCTCAGGAGGTGACAGGAACTGCACTGGCCAGTCCCCTCCCTCTGTCAGAAGAGTGGAGCAGCTAAAGTAAACCAAACCTTATGATGATGCAGCTTGAAGAACAAAATAAATCCAACACTTGAGAGCATAGACACCATCTAACAGGGACTCACCGAGAACTGAACACACTGATTCTGCTCGTGTTTGGATTTCGGGTGTTGCCACCCCCTCATCACCTGAAGGATCTGCACTTGCCTCTGCCAGCTCATACCAAGCACCTTCAGCAACATGAGATTCCTCTTCCATGTTTATGTGGAATTTCCCTGCCTGCTAACAGTTAACAGGAGGTTTAGGCTGTGATGAGGCTCACGGCCAGCGTTCCGCACAGGATGAATTCCACTCATGTGGACAGCTGGGAAGCAAATGTAGGAACTCCCTTCGATATCTGGACAGGAGACCCTGTGACAGCAGCATGGCCAACTGTGTTTCCATCAGGAATTACACCTGGTCCTTCAGAAGCTACACCCAGAGTTGTCCAGAGAGGCTCCTAATCTGCTCTAAAGGATCCCAAAACACTCCCACTGCAGCTGCTCCTGTAGCACATCTCCAGTACAGACCAACAAATCTAGGTTTTCAAAACCTGACCATCCTAATCCAGCAACGAAGACTTTTCAAAATTCCCTACCTGAGACACTGTTTCTCATGAGGAAGGTGAGAGACCTCTGCTTTGAGACAGCCCCTTGGTTCTACAAAGATCCTGCAAGCACTGACTGAGACAGAAGTGTCACCTGACAGAAACACCTGGCTTCTGTCAATTTAAGGGATGAAAAAGCAGAATATAGCCACAGTTCTTCTACATTCCTTGACAATTAAGAGGTCGAAACCTCTCTTGAAACAGGTCTGTTCAAGTGAGAGCTTCAAAGCAGGGTCTGCTAGATGGCATGGTGAGGACACCAGTTGCTTCTAACTTTTGGGCAGAAAAACTGGTGGCAGATGTCTTGTTAAAATTTAGTTTCCACCTCCAGAAGTTTCCCTTTGGTCTTTACTAGTGGGATGCACAGGTTGCTGTTTAGGACCAAAACCATCAAGAATATATACACAGCTATTTATGCCAAGGATTTACTGACTGTTGAAACAGGGCAGATCATACACTACTCGTGGTGTCAGCTCTGAATATTTCAGCAGGATTTTATCCTCTTTTCCTGACTTGAGCAGCAGTGCTTTCCTCATACCAATCACCTAGAAATTATTTTCAAAGCAATTATCAAAGGAAGCTGGGAACAGACCTGTCCTAAAAGAGATTGTTGCAGTAGTGGTACAAAACCATATCCTGCATTTCCTTCTTACTTAGCAAAGAACGAGAGATGGAAAAGTAGGGAAGCAGTGGAAAAAGGAAGGGACAGTGATGCCAAAAAGCATCCAAGAGAAGTTGTTTTTTGAGTGGCAGCTGGCGAGCCCACAGCAATGTGCTGCTGCCACGGCCAGTGTGCTTGGAACCAGCACTGATGCAGAGCCACGTTTAGGGGTCATTCCTCAAAGTCTGAACCCCCAGCTAAATGCTGTGATAAACAGCAACTCCCATTTAATTTGAAAATTTATCTTAAATGGAACGAGGCAAGAGAGAAGGACAGGAATTGGGAATGACCGCAGCCCACTCCTGTGGAACAGGACAGTGCAGGGTTCAGTGGTGATGGGACACAGTAAGAGAACTTCTCTGTACTACACATCTTTAACTTGGGAGAAGCCCCTGGATGCTTCCCAATCTCTCCTCATACACAGAAAAGAAACATTCACTGATGCAATAAATGATGACAACAAACTGGTGGGAACCTCTGGAACAGACAGTCAAGAGCACAACTGGGGGTGTGGGAGTGGGTTGGTTGCTGTGTCACAGTCACTGTTTCACAGCCCATTTTGCTTCTCAAGAGATGGAGAGTGAACAGACTGGCAGGAGAGGCAAGGCTGGATGTTTTAACAGGAAAAATCCCACCTGCATTCACTGCACACAAGCTCAGACCAAGCAGGAGGCTGCTGGCTGGGCCAAGGCCTATCTGTAGGGTTTGGGTGTGTCCCAGGCAGCTCCAGAAGCACCAGCAGCTCCCACAGGTCCCCACTGGAGCTGGGCAGCAGCCCCTCGGTGGCCCCACGCAGAGGCTGAGGGAGCCCTGGGGCTGTGCAGGACTGCAGATCCCATGAGGGAGAGCGGGAACGACGGCAAGCACGAGGCAAGGGCAGCTGGGATGGAGCGAGACGACCAGGTGGCATGGAACGGCCTCTGGAATCTGGGAATAAACTCTGGGGCTGGCAGGGGCAGAACAAGGAGACACTGCATTAAACTGCCATGGACCCCGTTTTCACATCTGCTCTCCCTACATAAGCACCAGAGCTGAAAGTGGCCAAGTCTCTAGTTGTGCACAGCACCTCACACACCTGTACCTGGCAGGGTCAGCCTTGCCAGGTTTCCTACCCAAGAACACCTGAGGGTCACGTCAGTCTGTGGCACATCGATTGTAGTGCTCCTTTCACAACTCTACTCATCTGGCAAAGCAGTAAATTAAAATTCTCTCAAGGAGGAGCTACGGTTCTTTAAAACAACACTCTGAAAGCTGGACACTCTGTGCAATACTTAGCAAAAAAAGAACAGAAAATAAAAAACAAAACAAAATTTGAGCAAAACAAAATCAAATTTAATGTTCTTAAATGCAAAAGTAAAAACAAACAAAAAACACAAAAAAGCAAAAGAAAATTAACAGAAACAGAACAACTCAAAGTTTCAAGGCAGTCTGCAGAAAACCTGGGGGATTAATCTTTAAATCTACAAATCAAAGGGGTTTTTTTTGGTTAATATCTAACTTGCAAGTCGTAAGTACTTTTCTGCTGAGTGTTCAATAAGTAAAGCTAGTTGTCAAAACAAAATCCTAATAAAATAGAAAAATCTAGCACTCATTAGAAGGGATGCGAGAAATACAATGCTCAAATGTTTATAACTGGTTTTTCTTAACAAAATAGAACTGCCAAAGGAATTCCAACTACAATGATCTTGGAAAATGAGTAAGTATCTTGCTGCATTATAATGTACCAGTAAGTAGTGCACCATGCATTAAATATTTGGACAGAAGAGATTCAGTCTGATAAAGTAGCAACATATATTCACACTTGCTTTTTTTGGAGTTTCATTTTGACTCTGAAATCTTCCCGGAGTTTCTTTGAAACTCTTTGGTCCATTCCTCTCAAAGTGGGCTTTAAAAGTCACGTTTCTACAACCTGTGAGTTGGACAGCTCGGCCACTGCTCAGTGTGCAACTTACCTCCCCAATGGTGTTAAAGTTAGGCTGGCATGCTACTACTTACAAGACCTTGACTTTAAAAAGCCTGATCCTCAACTAGACACACAGTTATGAATATTAATTGATCAAACAATTTACTGTCAACTAAAACATTAGTATTTCTCAACTTTTCTTCCATACTACTGAAACTGGGGGAGAGGGGGGAGAAGGAAAGGACATGGGGATGGGGAGGAAAAACAATAACATAAAACCCAAGAAAATTAATGAATTCAGCCTGATATTTTTCAGAAAATTCCAGTTTTTGCAGACAACATTCAATGAAACAAATGTTAGTCTCATAAGTGAAAGCATGCTTCAATTTTACCACCATCCAGAGGGTCTAGTTAATGCAATCTACTCAAGATTTCAGGGGATTTTTAACAGGTTTTAAATGAAATAACTTAAAGGAACTTAAAATTGGTCTAACATTGTGGGATTTCAAACATTTGAACATGTCAGTTGCATCCCAGAATATAAAACCTTTTCACTTCTCATTTAGACTAAGACAAACACTTGTGAAAATTGGCGCAAAATGAGTTTTACACTAACAAAAATGTTTCAACTTCTGTCACTCCATTATCTATTCCATACAAAAAGCACGAGCAAGTTATTTGTGGGACTTGTTGGTTTTGAAGGAAACCTGTAAGATTTTGTCCCCCAGGCGGTAGCCATTAAGACTTGCTATGGCCATTGCAGCTTCTTCATAGTTTGTCATGGTCACAAAACCAAAACCTTTGCACTTGTTGGTGTTGAAATCTCGAATAACTTTCACATTGGTAACCGCACCAAAGGGGCCAAACATCTGCCAGAGGATTCCCTCATCAGCATCTTGACCAAGGTTGTAGATGAAGATACACCAGCCAGAAGATGCGTTTCCTGGAACATTTACACCAGAAAGCCCACTCATGTGATCTACACCCATAGGAGAGAACCTAGCAAATAAAAAGCACAATTCAATTCAATTAAGCAAATTAACTCGAATGGGAAGCAACGCAGAATGAATATTTTCTACAAGGACATCAAAACCGCCAGATAAATGTTTCCCCATTCATATTGACAATCAAATCAACAGCTGCCAGGAAAAAGAAAGTTAAGAATTCCAACTGCTTTAGCAACAGGGAACTATCCTTAGAAATAGGCAAGGAACAGGCAAGGCAAGGTTATGTGATCACCTTCCCAGGGGGCCTGGGTGATCTCTGAACTCAGCCAGGCTGCTCAGAGTGTCCAGGGCATCGGTGCAGAACTGCTCGAGTGGGGGGCACAGGCAGCACCTCCCCAGAGGCCACAGGCATCTCCCAGTTATTTCACTCAGGGAGGTTTTTTCCCTCGTCCTCCTTTTCTTGCCTCTAAAATAGCATGTTGGGAACTCTAAAGTCAAATGGTTTCTTTGGGTTTGCTGGGGCAGGGGATGGGTGCGCTTGGTTTTTAGGAGTAGAGATTGTGTGTATTAATTTCTTGTTTTGTGGAACAGAACAAAACCTGCTCCCTTTCCACCCAAAGGCAGCAGGTGCAGGCAAACACTCCCAACACGAGCAGGCTCAGTGCACAGTTTTACAATTTCAGTATGCATGGATGGTTTTATTAATTTTACACCAACTTCGTACCAGGAAAACTTAGATACGACTTTACTGAACTGGACTTTTAAAATCACCCATATTCACTCCTCCTGAACCCTGCCTACTGCATAGTACCCCAGCAGGATTTATACAGAACAAAAAACTGAAAAACCTCTCCTTTCTGTGTCTTGCTTTATATTAATTTCTTTTCCCTATAACCCACATTTCTAATTCCCCTTTATTCTATTTCTGGCTTCCACCCTAGAAATTCAAAGCTTCTGAATATTTTAGGGCAATACTAGGGTTGCACAGCTAAGCACTCAAAGACCAGGAAATGTGACAGTTAAGGTGAAAAACTCACTTTGAACCCTTGTGCTTATTTATTATTTAAAAATGTGAGGTCACATAGAATTATAATGATACTCTACCAGGGGTTCCCAAACTGACTTGTACCACTGGTGACACGCAAACCCCTTAGAGGTGGTACAGGAGCTGCTCTCTGCCAAGAGCTTGGTGGGGGCAGATTCTGATTCTCTGCTGACCTGGAGGAAACAGGGAAGGGATGTCTGGGCAGTAAGGTGTGAAACACTTCCCCACTGACTCTTTCCTGCCCTGCATCAAGGAGCTGCTGCTGCCTTTGTCGAGGAGGGAGGGCTCAAGGGCGTGTACTGGGAGCGGAGGGGTGGCAGGACACACACACACACACACACACACACAGGGAATGGGCTCAGCCTGTACATTCACACCCAAGAACCACTCAGGGCCCACCTCCCCAGGCTCTCTGGGGCTCAGAGCTCATTGCCTTGGACACCTGAGCTCCTGGGCCCTCCTGTCCCCAGAGCAGGGGTCCCTCCATCCCTCCCTCACTGTCCAGGGCCTCCCTGAGCCTGGGGTTTGGGGCACAAGTGTGGACACACCTGAGCTCACGGACCCACTGGTGGCCAGCCCCAAGCAAATCCAAGTTTGGGAATCCCTGTACTACAGTCAAGCTGAAAAAGCAGTTAGAAGCATCAGAAGGTGAATGAGACGCACTAACCCGTGTGATCTGATGATTAGGTGACATACCTGCTATTTATTTGGGCTTTGCAGAAAAATGTTCCTGTGTTTGCATGCTTGATACACTTACTTGTTCTGACAGACACCTTCAGCTCTGTAGCTTCTTTCCATGTGAGTAATGATCTGGTAGGATGGATTTATCTTATTATCTGGCAAGTTTTCATCTCAACAGATCACCAGTCCTGGGTCCTGCTCACACGTAGGGGGGAGCAGCAAATCAGAGCTCAGAACTGCCTGACGTTGGTTCCAGCACTCAGGATAGCCCTGATCCTGCCTGCTCCAAAGCCTCAGGCTCTGCCCACGGGCCCAGGTAACACCACACCAAGGCTGCAGTCACTTGTACAGGAGCAGCTGGGGTTAAATGCAAGAACACAACAAACCTAAATGCACATCACAGACAAAATAACTGAAAATAGCAAGTACCTCAGCTCTTGGGATACACTCATTTTCAAAGAGATTTTTCCTCTCTTCCTGCCTTGACTCAGAAAATGTTACAGGTTTATTTAAAAAAAACCAAACCAAGCAAAACATGGTAGAACCAAAAGAGTCCCCTAAAAGATTTGAAAAGTCACTTAAAAAAAACAACCCTAGGAAATGCAATTCAGCTGATCTGATGCATCTCTGTGCTCACCCTGCACATGAGGGACCTCAGACCTCTCACTCAGCTTGGAGCAACAGCCTGGACAAGCCAGGCTCGGAGCAGCTGACACCTCTCTGTCCTACCAGGAAAGATTTTTATGACCACACCAATTTAAGATGACCCTTAGGAAGTTATACTTATTAAGGATGTTTAAAAGACTATCCAATTTGGGCAAACTCTAAGGCCCACAGAGATCCAAGATGTTTCAGAGGAAGAGTTTTTAAAATTCCATTAATATTGTAATTTGAATGATCTCAGTCTTATCACACTTACTGCTGGTGTCCTCATTTCTGCTGTAATTATTTTTATACTGTCTCCTCCACATTGCTTTTTTCAAGCCTCCCTAAGAGTCTGTAGCCAGTGTTATCTATGGATGGTTCTTTCAAACAATGCTAACTTAAAACTCCAACATCTTGTGGCATTAAGTATCAACACAGTGTACTTTTAATTGCAATCCTTTTTCATTTCATAAGCTTCTGGATTTATATGAATGACCTTCTGCTGTTCTGCCATGAGACAGACAGACTGCAAGGTTTAGATCCTGGAACTACTTTAACCCACTGGAGGACCATCTCAGAAACTACACTCCTAAATGAAAAACAATTCTTTTTAGGTCTCTGAACATCCATCCTATAAATTATTTTCATAGAATCACAGAAACTTCTGAGCTTGGAGTGACCCACAGGGATCATCCAGTCCAACCCCTGGCCCTGCAAAGCACAGCCCCAACAATCCCACCCTGGCCCTCAGAGCTCCTGGAGCTCTGGCAGCCTTGGGGCCGTGCCCACTGCCCTGGGGAGCCTGGGCAGTGCCCCAGCACCCTGTGGGGGAAGAACCTTTCCCTGAGATCCATCCCAACCCCCCTGGCACAGCCTCATGTGGGTTTTGCTGAACTCTTTTCACTGCACTCCAAGGACACTCACACAGAGCATCACAGGAAGAGCCATCCCACAGTGCCAATAAGCAGGAACATTATTTTTAATATCAGCCTATGATGACTTCACACATGAACTTGGCAGCTTTTTATTTTTTAATAATTCCACCAAGAGCAGGAGTTCAGCTACACTGACACTGTCCCTCTGACAAGCAACTTTTTCTGCTCTGCCCTGACACAGATGGGAATGACCTGCTGTGGCCAACACAAATCTTACTGAGAATTGGTACAAGCTCTAAGCCTGCAATAAATCAGGGGTTCAGTCAAATGGTCACATATGGGAGAAGAGCAGCAAATGGGGTTTCAGCCCCACATTCTTCCAGAGCCTTGATGAAATACTCCTCTGGATGAAATGGTTCCTTCTGCAGCATTCTCAACACAGACAGCTTGCATCCAAATTACAAACTGGCCTAAAAATGGAAAATTTAAACAATTTCACTGGAGTGAAACCAAACAGATGTGCAGGAGCTCTCTGAGCAATAATGCCAGTTACAGGGTTAAACACTCCAGAGTCTTCTTGTGTTTCCCTTTGGATCAAAGGGCTATCAGAAATTACTTCCCTTCAAGCATTCAGGACTGAACTCATGGACTGATACCAGTAGACTTATGACCATTACAGTAACTGGGAACTGGCTCTGACCCTGAACAAGTCTGAAAGCAAAACCAGCTGAACTGGGAATATCTGAGACTTGAAAGAACGTTCTTCTAGTAGAGTGCCCTGGTGAGCTGCAAAAGCACAGGCCTTCCAGGGGTTCTGGGCACATTCTCACACTTCAGGAGCCAAACCCCTCCATTTAATCAGAGTTCAGCATCTGGAGATCTCCCATTCTGTGTAAGTAAATAAATCTTATGCTCAAAAGAAACCCCTGGGCCAGATGTTTTATCTCTCCTCCAGACACAACCCCGTGGCATCACTCCTGCCTGGAAGCAGAGAGCCCATGTCTCAGAATTGGCAGGCCAGCCCAGCACTCCAGGGGGACACAGCACTAAGACCAGTTCCTGATGTGAGCCACAAATACCACAGGAACTCCAAAGGATTAACAGAACATTAAACAAAGGGTTGGAGTGATATCTGTAGGAAATTAATAATTACAAATTAGATACTAAGGGCTTAATCCTGGATTTACAGGGATTATGATGGAATGAGATGAAGTGTAATCAAAATGTCAGGTTAAGTATTCAACCTCTGTGGAGCAGAGACCACAACTTTAATTTATACAGACTGTGTGCACTGTGCAAGCAGCTTATCTTTCATCATGTCTTGTTCACCACCAAAACAAACAACACTCAGCCCAAGCTCAGGTTCTTGAGTTTAACCACAGGATGAGTAATTATAACTCATTAAGTTCACATCTTTTAGGGAAGACTCAATAGAAAAACTTCCAGCTAACACCAAAGGTGGGAAGAAAAATTCGAAGGGCTGTGGGATAGACCTGATGATCTTGGAGGTCTTTTCCAGCCTTAATGATTCCATGACTCTATGGTGCAAGTGTTGTGCATCCATGTACATATGTGCCTGCACGGGTCATCGAGGGAAGGAAGTTTTATAATAACTGTTGGAGGTCCTGCAAGTCTGTGACAAGACAGAGATGGACAGTCTGTGTCTCCAAGTCAACCAGTGAATTTTGTGTCCACAGTGTATTCCTGACAGCACAACTGCCCTGTTCCAGCCTCTGCCAGTCTGTGGTACTGCAAAATGTTCAGCTCTTTCTCCACCAGCAGGTCTACCCAAAGTGGGCCAAAATGTGCTGACAAATGAGCACTGGGCACAGACAACTTGGGGGGATACAGCTCCCACAGCAGCAGGAATGGAACAGACAGAGGCAGAACATTTTCTTCCATCTAAGCTCCTGCTGACACCTCGAACCTACAGAAACACCAGCTGTGGCTGCCCCATCCCTGCAAGTGTCCAAGGCCAGGTTGGACGGGGCTTGGAGCAACCTGGGCTAGTGGAAGGTGTCCCTGCCCGTGGCAGGGGGTGGAACTGGATGGGTTTAAGGTCCCTTCCAACCCAAACCATTCTGGGATTCTACGAAATGCACACAAATGACATTAATGCTGCTCTAAATGATGCAATAAAAGAATAATGAACAAACTGGTTGGTTATTAAAATCTAGTTTCACCAGCAATATTAGCATAAAGACATTAATCATTTTTATTGTTCCTGAGTGGTCATTACAGGACAGAATTAAAGCTGTTTGGTCTCTTGATTATGGATGTGAATTTTATTTGTACTGGTTCTTCTGATACATCTTAATTCTGCAATAAACTTTAAGGGGAAGAATGACGAATAAAATGTCCAGTTAAATTAAGAATGAAAAAACCAAGCCATAAGCCTCAAGGTTTTACTAGGACCAGGACACACTGAAGCCCTGGCTGAGGCAGAGGACAGATGTACTTTTTAATAGTTCACTCAAAGGCAAACCATTCAGAATTTCATTCCTCAGCGTGGCACAGGAGGTTTGGTGTGGAGATCTGGATGAGTGTCTCAGGAACACGAGGAGCTGCCTGAACTAAACCTCCCCAGGCTACAGCTGAAGAGAACAGGAGACTGGAGGCTGGCAGGGGCCTCTGGAAATCCTCCAGTAAATTCCCCTGCTCAGAGCAGGGCACCTGGAGCAGGTTGTTCAGGCCCATCCCAGCCAGGTTTCGGCATCTCCAAGAACGGACATTTCATGGTCTCTTTAGGTAAACTGTTCAACCACCCTCAGTGTAGCACCACAGCTGACTGCACAGTACCAATTCTCTCTGGGGACACACGACACTGAGAGCGCTCAGAACACTGAACTGCAGCCTGAGGGACAGGTACAGCAACACTGGAGCAGCAGCAGAGCAAGAAGCTGGCTGAGATTTTAGTCTATAACAGGATACTTCAGAGGAGAAAAACAATAATAAAAAAAGAGTATATTCCCAACAGGGAAACACTACACTCAGAAACTCTCAGGAACATAATCTCATCTCAAAGCCCATTGCTTATCTGTCACTATATCACATATTCCAGAGCACTGTCCAACCACCAGCTTCCTCCATAAGCATCCAAGGCAATCCCAATTCAAGCAATTCATACTCAAAAGAAACCAAGGCAATTCTCAAAAGGCAAAACACAGTGTCTTCCACAGCCCTGGAGGCAGACAGGATGCTGCTGCTACTCAATATTCTCATCACTGAACTCGTGAGGCCTCGAGGGAAGGCAGAGATTGGGATGCAGGCACGAATCCCATGGAACCTCCTCATCAGAAATAAGGTTTTCCTGCCTTACTATGACACGTCCCTGCTGGAACCAACGGTTCAGAGCTTTAATTAAGTTGCCAATTTATCTGTGTTCAGACCACAGAATGGGGATCTGTTGAGACAGGCACCTATCAACACCTCACTGTAACCCAGCTGTGGGAGCAGACCCCGGGGTGCAGGTACCTCCACACTCTAACTTCAACATAAATGTTACAAGTAAGATTTTTACTTTAATCATATTTTAATGCAACACTTTATTTACATGACACTGCAGGACACACGGTGCACTACGGATTCATTCACACATGCTGCAGTGAAGGTGTCACTGCCCAGCTTCCCAGACGGACACGGGAACAGGAGCACAGCCTTAAATGCATTTATTCCTCCTAACCTACCTGAATCTCTGCGCCTGGTGATGCACTGGCCCTCCAAACCGTCGAGCTGGTGAATGACACAGCTGCGACAACAGTGCCACATTTTTGTTCTGGTTAGGGTTGGCTGCAAACTTCACTGTAATGGGCTCGGAGGAACCCGGGGGTTTGTGACCATTGAAATTTGTAATTGCCTCTTCTGCTTCTGACCTTTTGTCAAACCGGATAAATGCGACCCCTCTGGACAAACCTTGTAACCAAACCAATAAAAAAAAAAAAAAAAAAAAAAAAAAAAAAAAAAAAAAAAAAAAAAAAAAATATAAAAAAATTGAA